>NC_055969.1:35701933-35716933 GCF_018492685.1 Alosa sapidissima
ATTATTATTAGTCACACATGGTGGACAGCTGAACCCGGCGAGACGTTTTCATTTGACACTGCTTATTGGTCATGCACCCGCTGAGCTAATGAAAATGTCTAGTTACACTTTCACTGGGCCACTGGAGGCGCTCGTAAATTATGGGCCGATTACTGGACGCTGTCGTTGAGGGCCCTTCTTTCTTGGCCGTTAGAGGAGGATGTTGATGTCATCTCATAACATGCCGGCAGCTGTAACATCATCATCTTAATGGTTTTGCTGAAGAGAATTGAACTTGATCTTAGACCACTGGCCTGCTGTGTAGAACCAAAGTAGAACCTGCCCTTTGTTTAGCTCTGTTCATGTTCTGATGTTCTACATGTTCTGCTGTGTAGAACCAAAGTAGAACCTGCCCTTTGTTTAGCTCTGTTCATGTTCTGATGTTCTACATGTTCTCGGCCTTGTTGCAGGGAGGAGGCCATTATGTCCACGTACTTTGAGACGGTGGATGACCTGCTGGCCTCCTTTGGGCCTGTACGGGACTGTTCCAAGGACAACGGAGGCTGCCGCAAGAACTTCAAATGCGTTTCTGACCGCCGACTGGACTCGACGGGGTGCATGGTGAGTTTAATTGACCCTCAACGTATCTATTTGTCCGTTTATCTCTGGCTGACTGGTGACTGCCTGGGCCAGCTCGCCTTCCCCTCCACCTGAAGATCTATCTATCGACCTTTTCTTTCTTCTCTAGTTGTCTGGCCACTTTAATATTCTCACTAGGACTGACCTCATGTTATGTGTTTTGTCTGGCCACTTTAATATTCTCACTAGGACTGACCTCATGTTATGTGTTGTGTCTGGCCACTTGGAGCCCTGGGGCGTCACACCCAGCAGGCTTCTTTTGCCCAACCTGCCTTGCGAGTGTCCCTCCAGACTCGTCTGCGTCTGCCTGTGTGTGTGTGTGTGTGTGTGTGTGTGTGTGCAGGCCCCAGTGAGGAGGGTGCTCTCCGGCAGACAGATCAGACAGCTTTGATTCGAGGCGTAGGCTTGCGGAGCGGAGTGGAAGGATGAGCAGCGTAGGTGGCAGATTTATACGAGGAGGCCGAGCGCAGAGGCAGGGTGAAGGGGGATCTGGGAAGGAGGTCGGGGGAGTTTGGAGCAGGCCGGGGTTGTAAACCAATTAAATTGATGAGAGTGCTGCTCTCCCCGCTGATGGATGGGTCGGTCATTAGAGGGCAGGCCATGCTGTAATTTGACTGCTCTGGCCACTGTTTGTCATTTAGAATGAAAGCCAAACACTGATGCTGCAATTTCCTTCTTTTTGTGCCACCCACCCATCTTGTCCTCCTGCTGGTACAATACCTGTGTTGATTGAGTTAAATGGCCGTCCTGTCATGTTGTTTGAGTTAAATGGCCGTCCTGTCATGATTTGCATTATCATGGGCACGTGTGAAACTATTTCAGGTCAAGTCTGTAGGCAGGCAAGTACAACAGACCAAGCAGAAAAACATCGCCAGTGATATTGGTTTTAGACATGTCCGTTTACAACTTGTCACAGTGTGAGTCACAAAGCCAGTGATATTGCTTTTAGACATGTCCATTTAAAGCATGTCACAGTGTGAGTCACAAAGGCTGTTATTACCAGTAACATGACTGCTATCAAATCAAATCCGCTCAATATTTCCATTCCATAAAGTTTCCCATGAAAAGTCAAGTTGGTGTGTGTGTGTGTGTGTGTGTGCGTGTGTGTGTGTAGCTTTCAGACGGATTTTTGAGTGTCAGCAGTAACATTTTTGATTAACTTAAGTTAATTTTTACTCCACGCCATCTCTGGAACGATTTTCAGTAATATTTTCAAAGCAGTGAAGCAATAGGTATAGACTTTTTTTTCTGTAAAGAGCTACTGAAATCAAATGCCCTTGCTTCCATGGGGAGAAGCCAGCGCATTGCAAGGTGGCGTTTCTCATCTTAAAATTCAGCGCGCACTTTGTGCCTGATTGAACTCGCGGTCCCCTTGAAACCGCCGGAGCCTAATAGCAGTGACGACTATTATATGAGTCCCTCAACATTTTACAGCCTTTCAAAAGCTGGTCATGTGTTGTGTGGTCCCACAGGAGTTTTTTGGTGGTGCGGAGAGCAATATTGCCTGAGCCCTTTATGAGATTAAACCGATGGTATATAGGAGCGAGAGACATCTGCCAGGGAGGTTGGAAAGTAAGAGTGTATTCGCTTGAAGGACAAAGACAGACTCATCTCTAATGGATTAGGTGTAAAAGGCAGTCAGTATTGTATATTACTCGCTTCAGAATGTCCTCCGCGCCTTTGCAGAGCACAGGTTGGAGTTTGTCAGGGGTAATCTTGTCATCTCCAAGAAATGGCAACAAAGGAAGTTACCCTCTCTCTCTTTCTCTCTCTTTCCCTCTCTTGCTCTCTCTCTCGCTCTCTCTCTCCCTCTCTCTCATGCTGAGGAATCAGTCTGTTCTGGGCGCTTTTAGTGCTTTTATATATGTGTGTTTTTCATGGGCTCTGGAGTTAGAGTAATCCCTTTAAGGGTGCTCTCCCTAAGCTCTTATTAGTGGCGGAGTGGAGCGGAGATGGTGGGGTAAACCGCTTAAAGTTGCCCCCCTCGACAGGGGGCAGGGCAGGTGGGTGGAGATGGAAGTCAAGCACCACGATGCTAGCGTAAGATTGGCCTGTATCAAGAGGCAGAGCCAAAGGCACACCATCCTTACTGGCAGATTAAGTACGACATGGCTGACTCAGCCTGTCTCTAAGCAAACAATGGCTTCACGAGACCAGAGGTGCGTTCAAATTTCCCAAACAGCGGCGAACGTTAGTGGTGAACATGTTTTCCTTGAACAGGTCAATTTGAATGATTTGGTGTTAACATTCCATTTTGCATTGTTGCTTTCTTCAAACTCACGTCCAGTTCCATTGTATGTTTGCGGAGAACTACCTCCTCAGACTGTTTGCGATTGTTCGCAAACGTTCACCAAAAACTCAAGGCTAATGGAAAAATGGTTGCAAACGTTCACCTGTGTTTACAAATTTGAACGCACCTCAGGTGGTCTAAACGTTATTAAAATAGTCACCTAGAAACATATTAAAACAAACAAGAAGGTTCCTAGGTCTCCATGGAGACCCACACAGCTACACACAAGAAGGTTCCTAGGTCTCCATGGAGACCTACACAGCTTTTGGATTTCACTTTACTTTTCAGCCTGCTCCTTCGGGCTCTGCCGTCACGAGTCAGAGTGGATTGTGGGTAATTGGCAAATGCTAGAAAATGTTGTCAGCTGACCTGTAGTCCCTAGTCAGTTCACATTTCACCATGTTGTTGCTTTTTTTCTGTTGACATGTACACCATATGTTAGTGTATGTACATATCCATTGTATCTAGACATGTATGTTAATATATGTGCATTAACTCTACACAGATCTGGAACCATGGTAATACAAATGCATGTATGTATATGGTTTCTATGTTCTTAATGGACATCTGTGTGAGTGGTCTCTGCTCAGATGTGTGTGTCGGGGTCCTGTGGTTTGCTCTGAGCTGCACCATCGATCCTTCTGTATTAGCCTGATTAAAGCACAGGCCACAGAAAAGGATGAGCAGCCCTAAGGGCCATCGATTTAGACTGTCACCATGGTGTGTGTGTGTGTGTGTGTGTGTGTCTCTGTGTGTGTGTGTGTGTGTGTTGCTCTTGTTCTCTTCTTAGGGCTTGTTGTAAAGTGTGTCATTGCTACACTAAAAGAAAAACACCTCCTCTAGTGAGGCACAGCTTTTGCTCTGAAGTGGCTTTTTCTGTTCCACTGTATCAGTTGCACTTTGGCTGTAAGCTAACCTAGCGCTAACGTGTACAGGATGGCTCCTTTCTTCTCTATATTCCAGCGCTAATGCGCTAACGCTGTGAGCTAGCCTAGCGCTAACATGTACAGGATGGCTCCTTTCTTCTTTAAATTCCCATGCCGTTCTGGGCCGTCTCTATGGATCATTAGCATGCTAATGTAGAGCTCAGTGCAGGTGAGTTAAGACTCTTCTGCATGTTTTAATGAACCCCTTTAACTTCCGTTACATCCTCCATCCTGACGTCCGCTCTTGTGAGGACACGAGGAGGCAAGTGTGAAAACGCTGAAGGATCCCCGTGAGAGAGTGATGTCATCTTCCATTACATGAAGAGCAGAGAAATGGCCTTAGAGGATCACGGTGCTGTGTCTCCACGGTATGGAAGCGGCACATCTTGATTTATAGCGGTCAGGCGCTCGGACGAATGCTGTGTCAGTTCTACTGAGCTCCTTGTGCTTCAAAGGTCAACTGCAAACCTTGCGAGTGCGATATCAATCAATTTGTCAGTTCACAAATTAAAATCAATAATCCAGAAATTACTGAAATGCATAAATCTTTTTTTTTTAAGATGAATTGGAAAATTCCATTACTTGGGCCGTGCTGTAGCCCCAGCACTCCAAAGATAATTATCCTGAGCATGTGGTAACAGGTGCTATTGGCTGGCACCAAAATCCCATTAAAATGGAACCGTGTAAAATAATAATAAACGTGAAATCAATTAGCGGACTTACCAGCCTATGCTGGGAGCTGGTTTTAGCTGGTTTGAGCTGGGTGGTCAAACAAGCTGGTCAACCAGCAAACCACCTTAAGCTGGTCAGACTGTTTTCTTCAGCAGGGATGTATAAATAAGAGAAAGCTTGAAAACCAGTAGTTTGTCCAGTTTGGAGAATGTATGGTTCAGTGTATATAAAGTATACACTGTGTTTTGTTAAGGAC
The DNA here is from genome assembly GCF_018492685.1 of Alosa sapidissima. NCBI lineage: Eukaryota > Metazoa > Chordata > Actinopteri > Clupeiformes > Clupeidae > Alosa > Alosa sapidissima. Next base: position 35,706,696 of record NC_055969.1, read on the forward strand.
TTGGTAAGGACAGTGTATATAAAGTATACACTGTGTTTTGTTAAGGACTTGGTAAGGACAGTGTATATAAAGTATGAATATCCTGGAGTTCATACCAAACACAACTTTCCTTTTTTCATTAAAAGGTTAATGTGTAGAACACAATTTCAGAAGAGACAGGTTGCCATATGTATCATCTGATGTATTCATTTGTGTGCAAACCATTTAGCATATTCCATCTAGCAGGGGAATTGCTCTGTTTTGGAATGTCCCTGCGGAACCTTATCAGCTGATGAATGTAGCTAAGGCCAGTAATGTCACACTCTCAATTTGACATCCTTCTCTGGCTGTTTGATGGTTCTTTATTGAAGTGAGTCTTCTTATAAAATAAATAAATACATAAAACATAAAATACATAAAATCAATGTCTCCTAAATACACTTGAGTGGCTCCATTAAAAGATAACAGTTTTAGGAGGAATTGTAAATCAATATTGAACTTGGCCGTCAAGGCCTTGAATAGGTGGCAGTTATATTGATGAAAAGAAATAATAACTCAACTCAATTTGCTCAAAGGTTACATTGGCTATTTCAGCTGCCCAAGAAGGAGGGTGATTTCTACCTCTTTTGAAAGGTGCTGCATCAGAGCCCTGATTTGCTGGCGACCCAACACCTTCCCAGCGGTCAAACGTAGAGGCCACGAGTCCAAGTGTTGGTGCACAAACCAAGTGTGTCATTAAAGCGACTCAAGCATGTTATTTATGGAGGCGATTGCACTGTGTATACAGTACCTTTCATATTGCTGTGTGTGTGTGTGTGTGTGTTAGTGTGTGTGTAGGTGTCTTCATCCTTACATATGTACTGCATCTATGTATGCAGTATGTCACTGTTATATCCAGCATATGTTCAGCATTGTGTGCAAGGTCTGTGTGTGTCTGTGTGCATGTGTGTGTGGTGTGTGTGTTTGTGTGTGAGTGTACATATGTTCAGCATTGTGTGTAAGGCTCTCTGTCTGTCTGTGTGTGTGGTGTGTGTGTGTGTGTGTGCGTGTGCGTATGTTCAGCATTGTGTGTAAGGCTCTCTGTCTCTGTCCAAGTGGAACATTCCAGGCAAATTAGACATTGTGCACAGCGTCGGCTGCTATGATCGCTTATTATTGTGAACAGCATGGGCTGCTATGAGCACTTATTTAGACATTGTGGACAGCTTGGGCTGCTATGAGCGCTTATTTAAACATTGTGAAGAGTGTGGGCTGCTATGAACGCTTATTTAGACATTATGGATAAGGGTGTCACGATTTCGATTTTATTTCGAAATCGATCGAAATTACATCTCAATCTCGAACTTCGAACTTAAAAGTAGAATCGACGATGCAGCCACACCCCCAATGTCACGTCCAGCATATATGCCAAGACGCACAAACACACACGCACGTGCTGAACTGCAGCTAATTGTAGGCTGCAGCCAGTTAAAATATACACATCAACCTACCGAAATCAAAGCCCCTCTTGCTACTTTGAAATCACCGGTGTGGAAGTATTCATTTCTTCACATCAATTAAAACTAACTTTGCCTACTCAACTTGCAAGTGAAAAGGTGATCTTACAGTCCAAAGTTACTTTAAGGCTTAAAATGCACATTGATAAGTATTCCATGAACACTAACCTTGGGTCTCTTCGGAGTGTGCTGAAACAATCAAATTATCATTCTGTGTTGTTTCATTTCACTATGTTCACGTCTCTGTTTTAGCCTAATGTTAGTTCTGTTTACATTACAACCTCGCGGTTGGAACGGTTTCAAAATAAAAGCCCCCTGAAACAAAAAAAGGAGAAGGCCAAAAAGAGTAAATAACATATAAGTAATGCATTAATAGTAATATTAAAAAAAAAGATCGAAAATCGAATCGTGACTTTAAAATCGAAAATTACATCGAATCGAGGATTTGAAGAATCGTGACACCCCTAATTGTGGACAGTGTGGGCAGCTATGAACGCTTATTTAGACATGGTGAACAGTGTGGGCTGCTATGAGCGCTTATTTAGACATTGTGGACAGCGTGGGCTGCTATGAGCGCTTATTTAGACATTGTGGACAGCGTGGGCTCCATAATCCTATGAGTGCTTATATAGACATTGTGGACAGCGTGGGCTGCTATGAGCGCTTATAGACATTGTGGACAGCGTGGGCTCCATAATCCTATGAGCGCTTATATAGACATTGTGGACAGTGTGGGCTGCTATGAGCGCTTATATGAACCCCTCCAATCTGGCTTTCGACCCCACCACAGCACGGAGACAGCGCTCATTAAGATCATGAACGACCTCCTCATAGCTGCAGACAACGGCCTCATCAGCCTTCTCATTCTCCTAGACCTATCTGCAGCTTCTGACACAGTCTCCCATACCATCTTGCTTCACTGTCTCCATGAACACTTAGGACTCTCTGTGTGTGTGTGTGTGTGTCTGTGTGTGTAACTTTGTTAACTTATCCACACATTTATCTTACTTCCAATCAAATTAATGCAGCGTTATTTTTTTGACTAGAACTGTCGCAGCAGAGGCCTACTGATTAAGTAGTGTGTGTGTGTGTGTGTGTGTGTAGTCTGTCAGCCTGATAGCGTCCAATGGTGCAGGGATGGACGGGGAGGGTCAAAGTTATGCCAGCGGTTTATTCCATAGACTGTATATATAGAACTGGACAGTGTGCCGTCTGTTAAAAGTGATGCGAGCGTTAGTCCAGAGCCCCCTGGTGGCTGGCTGCAGTACAATGTGTAACTCCGCCCATCCCCATGTATTTCAATGGCCAAGTAGCCAACTTTCCGTGTCACTTTTCTCACCTAAAACTATTTTTGTATCAACAACATTTTATTCGAAAAAATAGTTTTCAAGATGCTTCAATACACACAATTTTTCTTTTCTCACTGAAATTATTTTTTTTAATGTTATATTAACAAATCTAAAAAGGGTGTGTTTACACCTATGATTGATGAAGAGACATCGTTGTTAGTTGTGACCGATTCTTTGTGAAAAAAGATATGTGCTGTTCTTTCGTAGAAGTATATTAGCTCATAGCATGCTACATCATGCTAGCATTAGCCAGTTGATAGGTAAAGTAAAAGGGCTCTGCTATATTGATCCGAAGTGACGTTAGCCCATAGCTGTCAACATTGAGCTTTGAAAATAAGGGAGATTTCCCGGGTTTCTCACGCAGAATACGGGAAAATGTCAACATTCGTCCCCCAACGTTGGAAGGGTTGCAGTATTAGTCCGTTTCATAATTGCAAACACGTGCATTGGTCAGCTAAACAATACAACAAAGTAGCCAACTTTATTTAGGCCTTACAACAGCCTATATAATTTGGTCAACTTTATACAGCCCTAATAAGGCTAAAGTTTTGTAATCTATGCCCCCGTGCACTGTCATTCTCTCTCCTGCGCAAATAAAATGTGTGCGTTCCAAGTAGCCTAGTGCGTAATTCTTCTTCATAAAGTTGAACAAATGCATTTGGTTATTTTAGAGAAAAATATAAACAGCCTGTCATGCAGTTTATGGGCTACAATGCAGAGTTGGGAAGTTAGGCCAACTTGAAGTGAATATACAAACAGGGAGAATTCTTTCTCTACTCGTATACTGTAGCTAAATAGCCTGGTAGGCCGACACACACAGTGCGTGCGGCCGTACACTATGCAGGTGCCACTGAATCGTGCTCTCATGAGTCACGACAACCACACTGTCATCTTAAATAGTCTCACTGTCGCCTTCAAGCAAGCAAAACGATGCTTTGAAAACATCTGATTCTCTGGAAGGGCAAGGGGTAGCAACAGGACAACAGTACAGAGACTGAAAAGTCCGATGGTAGAGCTAATGTTATGAGATTGTTAAAATACGGGATATTTACGGGAAAATATTAAAACGGGAAGACAGTGGGAAAAAAGTTAAAATATGTGAGAAACCCGGGAGGGTTGACAGCTATGCGTTGCCATAGTCACCATCAGTCCTACTTGTTTCAAATGGTTTAACGTAACCAGTGATTGCCGCCATCATCGTCGCAACTTCATTTGAATACACTTTGTCACTGGAGAAGGCGATGTTAAGTTTCATTAACGTTAACTCTTGCTTAGTTTTGCGAATGGCAATAACCGCCACCTAGCCTGCTAGGTCGACAACCTCGGTATGCCCATTTATGAATCAGCCCGACAAATAACGTTACTTGTGTTTTAGTGAACACATTATTGGACCATAGCTTAACGTGAGGAGGGATTCAAAGTTACAAATGGCCAATTTGCTTAGTATGCTCAGAACAGCGGTATCTGAAAATGCGTTAAGGTATCGTTGTTACATGCGATTGCACTGCTGGAGAAGCATTTTGCATTGGTATGATTTGATCAGGTCTTGCCAGTGATGTGTAAATCCTCCCGTAGACGTACATCATTTCAAAATAATACGTCTAAATTGAAAACTGTGACAACTCATTGATAGGCTCTCTCAATATGTCTGTAATCGTATGCCTCTACCACATGCTTGCTAGTCTTTCACCAGAGAGGGTGCTCCATTATAAATCAAAAATGTAATACTGCAGCCTTCATGTCAGCTGTAAAAATATGAGAACATGGACCTACTACATCAGGATACTCTGTAAACATTTTACACATAATCAGAAAGCTACTTTGCTGTTCAGTGTGTGATGTGTTTACAGTTTTTTTCAACTGCTTACACACTAAATCTTTGCTTGTCACACAATTTTCTAAACATGTCCTCCAAACATCATAACCCGACACCAAATCTGCAAAACCATACACTAATTCTCAGTGTTTGACTCAGTTTTCAATTGACTAAAACACATTTTGCAAAACACCACACACAATTTTCTACCAAACACACAGGAAGTAACTTGATTTCGTTCTTCAAACACAATCCATCAAAATGCCACACTAAATCACCAGTGCTTCACTCTTTCTCCTCACATGTGTAAACACTCTTTACTTTACTGAACACCATCCAATCATTGCCTTAGTATATGGCTATGAATAGATGTAGTCTCTATATACTGTAGGTATGGACCCTTTCAATCTGCTCCTAGAGGATTTCCGGTTGAAATATTCAGAACCATTGCAGATACTTTGAAAATTACAGTAATCGGACTTTAGCTTACAGTAATGTTCTACAAAAAGTTGACTTCATGTAAAATTTGTCTTTTTACTTTATTTTTGTTTGTCCCTATGTTACAGTACCATTAGCTCAATACATTTTTCTGTGCCTCCAGAAATCCCTAAGGAACTCTTACTGTAGAATTGTTTGTTTCTGCAGTTGAAAGGGCCTATAGGCCTATGAATACATACTGTACACGACCCCCCCCCCCCGCCCCACACACACACACACAAACACACACTTGTCTTTGGAAAAAACAAAATCAGTGTTCAAATCAAAACTAAATCAGTGTTTTCAAAACTCCATGTACATCTGGTGGTCACTGTATTCTTCTTTGCTTTTTTTCTTGCTGTAAAATACTGTTTTCTGTATTCGCAACAGCAAATGATTTGGGAAAAATCACTATTTTTGGTTTCAATACTGCTTGCATTTTTACTGTGTATTTCAACTTCTCTTTGTTGATACCATAACTTTCACTCTTGTATGGAAATACATATAGAAAGCCTAAGACAGAAGAGATTTAGGTTTTTGAGCAACAGTGTGTACATGATGTATCCAAAATGTCATATTATGACAAAAGTGTTTGTAATGTGAGGCGAATGTTTGCTTTAAAGATGTGTTTTTGACATTTTGAATGTTGTGTGTCATTTTGCTGCAGATTTGAGGCATTTTGCATTTTGTGTGAGCAATTGGTACTACGTTTAAAGAAACATTTTTATTCTTTGTTTCAAGTGCATAAGAAAATACCACATTATGATGATGATGGTTATGGTTACCCTTAACAAATACAATATAATACTTAAAACGGGGATCAATCAATAGCCTAATGAAATAAACAATGAAAATGAGGGGGGAAAGCAATAATAAATAATAATGCCCATTCAATCAATAATATAATAACAAAAACATGGTAAGACTACATTAAGGAGAATATCAATAATAAACAATGTCAAATTAATCAACAGCCTATAATGAAAATAAAACAGTACTACTGCATACAAACCATAATGTATAAGAAGTGCTTAAAAGACCAAAAACTATCACAAGAACGAAGAGCACTGGGCAACTCATTCGACCAACATGGAACCACTGAGGAAAAGAGTTTTGAATTTGACCTAGCGTTTAAGACTGGTCGACACAACAGACGCTCATCAGAAGACCGCAGTGGGCGGTTGGGGGTGTATATCTTGATCATTGAATTAAAATAACAAGGAGCAGATAAATTTAATTCTGGCTACTGTAGGGAGCCAATGGAGAGTAACTAGGAGAGGAGTTACGATGTGTCCTCTTTGGCTGATTGAAGACCAGTCATGTTGCAGCATTCTGAATGATATATCACACAAAAGAAATAAAAAAAAAACATTCAATATTGATTTAGTATCAACCAATAATTATTCTGATATTAATATTCTTGTAATGTCTACATCTTTGTGCAGACTACAGTTAAATACTAAGCAATGTCCTCTGACTTAAATACCAAGGCAGTTAAATGACCGTGGTATGGTATAGTCTACGTGATACACAGGACTACACAGTAAACCCATTTAAAAAGCATCATCTCAGTATACCCATTTAAAATAGGCAAGGATACATATTTAATAACATTTGGGGTTGCTCACAGTATACCCACCACTACAACTAACTAACTAGACTACACCACTGGTTAAATGGCGCATTGCAATTTACAATTTGTGTGTGGGCATACAGAAAGTTGAAGTTTGGGTGACATCAATAAAGAAAATAGAAACAAAGGGATGTGTACAGCCTCAAGTATGAATGAGGTTGAAGTATGAAAGGTTCAGAGCAGCGGCAGACCTTTCTTGGTGCCACGCAAGTTATTGAAAGTCATGTGTTTTCAGAACGTAGTGGTGCTGTGCCATGTCCCATGTATAAGGGGCTTCAGGTTGATCCAGTGACGGTGGGTGATGATGTCAGGGAGATGGATGTCAGGGGACTTGGAGAAAGGGGGAGGACATGACCACTCAGACCACTCCAGCCAAACCACTTCACGTAGGCATTCCCTTGCTTGCAGACTGATGTAGACCATGGAGACCACCTTGCCGCCATCTCCAGTATATTCAGCCATCACCCATATCTTACCTGCAAAAAGGAAAGTTACAATAAAGTTAGTCAGACAATTTTACAACATTACAAAGCATCTAATCAGGCACTCAACACCACTAGTAATACCAATTAATTAAATATATGTGTGCAATAAACTTCACAGCCTACCTAATGTTAACTACACATTTAAATATGCGGTGTGAATGTTATTAACTTGCGTCAGCTTGAAAAATAACGTTATCAGTATGACTGATCATGGACGTTAGATGACAAACTAAGGTCTTTCTCAAATGTTCACCGATATCCCTGAGAAGTGACTGGTTCTTGGCGTAGTGTTTAATGCAGGCGTTTCATTTATCGATCATTCACTTATGCGGTCTACAACTACCGACCTACCGATCTATTTTTTACAGTCTATCTATGCTACCGACCTAGCATCACAGAAGTAGCTCTAACAGAGGTGTCTGTCGTTAACGTTAGAAAAAATGCAGCGCTGGCAAACTGGCTAGTAGTTACATTAACATGAGGTTGATGAGGTCCATGCTTCACATTATGTTAACTTGCGTTGCTTTATCACATCATATACTGTACTGACTGTCTAGTGTTATTAATCCCCATGTACAGTCAATGGTTACTCCATGTTGAGATGGCATACATTGAGATATTTGAAAACAGCAACAACTAATAAAACCAAGTATATCATGCATCGACTGTTACGGGAGCTGTGTGCTAATCTTCACTTCAAAGACTAACTTAGCCTCCCGTTAACGGTAACGTTAATGTAGCTGCTAACGTTAGCATGTAATTCGCTGTCCGTATTTCTGTTGTTAGCTCATTAGTATTCACCATACTAAATTGTCACAGTCTATAATCAACATAATAAGCTCTCTTAGACGTATTTAAGAACACCAATAGACAAAAAAAACTTTTCAGTTGATACGGAACACTTACCAGACAAGAACAAACCGATTGTTGTTTGTACTGTTTAGCTAACTCACAGCCGCAAAATTCATCCAGCCAGCTAGCCTTCGGCGTCGAGTCGACCTGCGTTGTGGAAAGGAGAAGGGGGCGGGTTTCACTCGCTGAGTGGCAACTGAGTGGGCGTGCCTGACCGCGACTCCTCTTCACTGCGCATGCTTCAACTTTTGCTGCGCAGCCGCACTTCAAATTGGCTCCAAATTTCCCAAGATGGCGTCGCCTCGGCGGCTTCAATTCCATAGAACACTGCAGAATGCAGCCACACTGTCCAGTTCTATATATACAGTCTATGGTTTATTCACTTGTGTGTGTGTGTGTGTGTGTGTGTTTGTATGTGTGTAAGCGTGTGTGTGTGTGTGTGTGTATGTATGTGTGTGTGTGTATGTGTGTGAGCTTGTGTGTGTGTGTGTGTGTGTGTGTGTACCCATGAACTGAGACCAGAGGCATAGGCTACTGGATTTACAATGCCGGTATCTAAGATTGTTTGTGTTCAATGAAATCTATTGTAAAATGTGAACACAAATAAAGGTATTAATATGTATGTGTGTGTGTGCAGTATGTGTGTGTATGTGTGTGTATTGAGGCTGCCCGTCTGCATCTCCTCATGTTTTATGTATGCCTGTGTGTGAGCATTGCCCGGTTGGCGCTCTCTGTCTGGTTCAGCTGTGACCAAACGCATTATGCGAGACGACAGCCATGCCCCTCCACGGGGTTGTGTGTGTGTGTGAGCGTGTGTGAGACCACAGCCATGTCCCTTCTAGGAGCTGTGTGTGTGTGTGAGCGTGTGTGTGTGTGCCTCCATGGGGCTGTGTGTGTGTGTGTGTGTGTGTGTGTGTGTGCCTCCATGGGACTGTGTGTGTGTGTGTGTGTGTGTGTGTGTGTGTGTGTGTGTGTGTGTGTGTGTGTGTGTGCGCCTCCACGGGGCTGTGTGTGTGTGTGTGTGTGTGTGCACCTCCACGGGGCTGTGTGTGTGTGTGTGTGTGTGTGTGTGTGCCTCCATGGGACTGTGTGTGTGTGTGTGTGTGTGCCTCCACGGGGCTGTGTGTGTGTGTGTGTGTGTGTGTGTGTGTGTGCCTCCATGGGACTGTGTGTGTGTGTGTGTGTGTGTGTGCCTCCATGGGACTGTGTGTGTGTGTGTGTGTGCCTCCACGGGGCTGTGTGTGTGTGTGTGTGTGTGTGTGTGTGTGTGTGTGTGTGTGTGTGTGTGTGCCTCCATGGGACTTATCTGCAGACGAGTGCCCTCAGCCCCCGCTGAGTCCGGACCGTCGCTGCGGCGACAGGCTCATCACAGCGGTGCCTCCAATGCAGTGCCCACGCAGCAGTCCCCCATCATTGCTATTGTGTCCAGTCTCTGGGCTCTTGTCAGATTGGATGACGCAGACAGGAGGTCACTTCTGTCTCCATGGTGCCAGTGTTAGTGCAGCAATGCCTACGCAGGTCAGGTCACCTCATTTTATTCCTTTCATTGTTTATTTGGTTTGTTGGTGATGAATTCACTCGTTGACACAGACAGGGCTCTCCTTGACCCTAGAGTACATACTGTATCATTAAGCCTGCTATGTGAAGGTTGTGTAAGGTGAAGATGGCTGATGGGTGGAGTTGTGGTTGGGGGTGGGGGTGGAGGTGTGGTTGGGGGGTGGAGGTGGGGTTGGGGGTTGGGTTCGGGGTGGGGGTGGAGGTGGAGTTGGGGTGGAGTTGGGGGTGGAGGTGGGGTTGGAGGTGGGGTGGACATAGACAAACAGCGAAATAAGTAAAATTGTACTCAAGTAACCATTCTAACTTGGCTCTTCTTGTTATCCAGTGAGGAAGTTTATACTGAGATATAACTAAATGATGTCACTATAATAAGCATTCAACCATTCTAACTTGGCTTTCCTTGTTATCCAGTGGGGAAGTGTAGGCTGTACTGAGGTGAGCTGTGCACCAAAATGAAAGAGTAATTTCCATATGCATACGTGTGTGCGTGCGTGTGTGTGTGAGTGTGTGTATGCATGCGTGCGTGCATGTGAGTAATTTCCATATGCATACGTGTGTGCGTGCGTGTGTGTGTGAGTGTGTGTATGCATGCGT
>NC_055969.1:35739433-35744433 GCF_018492685.1 Alosa sapidissima
TGAAAGGTATTATTTCTATATCTGTTGGTGTCATTATGACAATTTCAATGCCATGCTCCTTTCAGCAGTTAGAATGCAACACTAGACGAGTTCTATAGTGAACAGGCATCCTAGAGCAGAGAAGCCTCATTTTCTCAGCAGGTGATGGAAGCCTAGTCACTGGACGCTCGCAGGTGATGGAAGCCTAGTCACTGGACGCTCGCTGGACGCTCGCAGGTGACGGAAGCCTAGTCACTGGACGCTCGCAGGTGCCATTGGCGTCCATCTTGTGTCCTCAGTGGTGGAGTGCAGTCGTGACAGTGTGATTATGTGATTATGTGCCACTGCACTGCGATGAATCTGAATCCAAAACTCAGACATGTCATGTAGTAGTTGTTCATTTCCTCTCCATTTTCAAGTCCACTTGTCTGTCAAATGCAAATGAGTCAATGACACGTTTCCAAAAATATTCATTCTTAGTAAAGTACATTCAAATACATCTGTGTGTATGTGTGTGTGTGTGTGTATGTGTGTGTGTCCAGATGCCCTCTTAGGCTGTGCAATGCCTGGTGTCCTGATGACTGTCTGGAGGTTACACATCACTTTTCAAGCAGACACCAGCATCATCAGCTGCACCTCCCTCTCCCATCACACACACGCACACACAAACACACACACACACGCACACACAAACACACACACACACACACACACACACACACACACACACACACACACAGGATCTAACTAGACAGGAACTAAACACAGACATTCAAACTCAAATAAACTTGCTCTCACACACAAACACATAGAGTTGTATATACACCCACCTACACACTGAAATGCACACACTCACACACTCTCACATGCACGCACATGCACAGACTCGTGCACGCACACACAATCAAACATCTACACATCCATCTGTTTTCCGTTTGACAGATCACAACGCTAGGTTGAAACTGCTCCATTTCCATGCAGGCTGTTCTCCTCTCCTGATGAACTGTGTGTGAGAGTCTCCAGTTTGTCTCTCAGTCCTGAAACGCTCGACTACGCCATGCTACAAACGCTCGACTACGCCACGCTACAAACGCTACAAATGCTCAACTACGCCACACTACAAACGCTCGACTATGCCACGCTACAAACGCTCGACTACGCCACGCTACAAACGCTCGACTACGCCACGCTACAAACACTACAAATGCTCAACTACGCCACGCTACAAACGCTACAAACGCTCGACTACGCCACGCTACAAACGCTACAAATGCTCAACTACGCCACACTACAAACGCTCGACTATGCCACGCTACAAACGCTCGACTACGCCACGCTACAAACGCTACAAATGCTCAACTACGCCACACTACAAACGCTCGACTATGCCACGCTACAAACGCTCGACTACGCCACGCTACAAACGCTACAAATGCTCAACTACGCCACGCTACAAATGCTGTGTGTGAGAGTCTCCAGTTTGTCTCTCAGTGCTGAAATACTACACTACACTACGCTATACTACACTACACTACGCTACACTACACACTACACACTACACTATACTACACTACTCTACGCTACACTACACTACACTACATTACACTACTCTACACTATACTACGCTACACTACACTACTCTACACTACGCTACACTATACTATGCTACACTACACTATACTACACTACGCTACACTATACTACGCTACACTACACTACTCTACACTACACTACACTACGCTACACTACACTACACTACACACTACACTACACACTACACTACACTACACTATACTACGCTACACTACTCTACACTACACTATACTACACTACTCTACACTACACTACACTACGCTACACTACACTACGCTACACTACACTACACTACACTACGCTACACTACACTACTCTACACTACACTACGCTACGCTACACTACACTACACTACACACTACACTACACTACACTACACTATACTATACTACGCTACACTACTCTACACTACACTATACTACACTACACTACTCTACACTACACTACACTACACTACACTACTCTACACTACACTACACTACACTACACTACACTACACTACTCTACACTACACTACACTACACTACACTACACTATATTACTCTACGCTACTCTACACTACACTACACTACGCTACACTACACTACGCTACACTACACTACACTACACTACGCTACACTACACTACACTACACTATACTACACTACTCTACTCTACTCTACACTACACTATACTACGCTACACTACACTACACTACACTACGCTACACTACACTACACTACACTATACTACACTACTCTACTCTACACTACGCTATGCTACGCTACACTACACTACACTACACACTACACTACACTACACTACACTACACTACACTACACTACACTACTCTACACTACACTACACTACACTATACTACTCTACACTACACTACGCTACACTACACTACGCTACACTACACTACACTACACTACGCTACACTACACTACACTACACTACACTACACTACTCTACTCTACACTACACTATACTACGCTACACTACACTACACTACACACTACACTACACTACACTACACTACACTACACTACACTACACTACACTACTCTACACTACACTACACTACACTATACTACTCTACACTACACTACACTACACTACACTACGCTACACTACACTACACTACACTACACTACACTACACTACTCTACTCTACACTACACTATACTACACTACGCTACACTACACTACACTACACTACACTACACTACGCTACACTACACTACACTACACTATACTACACTACTCTACTCTACTCTACACTACACTATACTACACTACTCTACTCTACACTACACTACACGCTACAGACGCTTCATTTCCCGGCCGGCGCATGCTGTGTTCGTGCGCAGGAGGTGTGAACGCCACATCATCTGCATGCGCGCCGCTTGCCGGAACGCCATCTCCTGTTCTCGCTCGTTTCCGTCTGTTCCCCGAGCGCTGAGCGGCTGGTGGGATGGTTCGGTTTGGTTGGGCTTTACTCGTGCAGATGGAAGCGCCAGATGAAAGCGCTCCCTGCGGAAGATTACGCTTGCTTCCCCCCCCGGGCCCTTCTCCCGTCTCCCGGTGTTATTAGACGTACTGTATGTTCCGCTGCACTTGATCATTGTTCTCAATTTAATCACAGCTTTCCGAGCTCTCGGCTGGGAAATTAGGGTGTATATTCATTCTCTTTTCTTGGTTTCTTCTAAGCACTGCTTAGATGAGGAGAGTGTGCTTTCGAAGATCACTGGTTGCGGAAAAATGCACACACACACACGCACACACACACACACACACACAAACACACACACACACACACACACACACACACACACACACACACTCACACACACTTTGCCGTGTCCTCCATCTTACCCAGAGGAGGCTTTGATATGCAAATGTATCCCTCGCAGTCCTCACTTATTACTTATACCGGATCTGAGTGGCACCTCAGGAATGCCAGTCCATGACACACACACAAACATACACACACATATGCACACACGCACAAGCACACACACACACGCAAATACACACACACAGACATACAGACACACACATGAGCAATCCTATGGCATGGCTATGGCAGAAACATTCACTATAAGGACTCGGTATACTATATCTGCCCATAAAATAAAATCTCTCTCTCTCACACACACACACACACACACATACACACCTAAACATCAAGCTGTGTCTTCTCTCTCTCTCTCTCACACACACACGCACACCTAAACATCAAGCTGTGTCTTCTCCCTCTCTCTCACACACACACACACACACACACACACACACCTAAACATCAAGCTGTGTCTTCTCTCTCTCTCTCTCTCACACACACACACACCTAAACATCAAGATGTGACTCTCTCTCTCTCTCTCTCTCTCTCACACACACACACACACCTACCTAAACATCGAGCTGTGTCTTCTCTTCTGTTGTTGGAATTATGTCTGACACAAATGAAGTCTGTCATCAGAAGTGTGCTTTATTGCATGGTGTGTCAATCGGTTCTGAAATAATCCATTGTGCTCAGTTGTAAACACGCCATTACAAAGACCTGGGAGGTGCATATTTCACAGCCATCGGAAGCGATGGAAAAGATGCCCCTGGCACCAAACACTAGATGCCGTCATAAAGTATCAGCCAGCCTGGTGTGGGGCTTACCGGCTAATAAACAGTTCTGGTGACAGCGATGGGCCTTGGAGTGTGTTGGCATTGCTTCAGAGGGCATGTCAGCTGGGCTGGGAATGCGGCCTCTGGCTCAGGCTGTGTGTGTGCGTGTGTGTGTGTGTGCGTGTGTGTGTGTTGAGCAAGGCACCTAACCCCTCACTGCTCCCCGAGCGCCGCTGTTGTTGCAGGCAGCTCACAGCGCCGGGATTAGTGTGTGCTTCACCTCACTGTGTGTTCACTGTGTGCAGAGTGTGTTTCACTAATTCACGGATTGGGATAAATGCAGAGACCAAATTTCCCTCACGAGATCAAAAGAGTATATATACTTATACTTATATACTTAATATGGCTCAGCACTGAGGAAGTTATCTAATATGGCTCAGCACTGAGGAAGTCCCATCACCATTTAATATGGCGCAGGTTGTAATTCCGTCAGTGTCTGGGCCACTCTGAGAGTCTCCCACATCAGAGGTAATCGCAAGGCCATCCAGGGGCCGAGAGGAATGACTGCTATTCATCATCTGTTATCATCAGGCAAATCTCCTGCCTGAGCAGAGACCAGCACCACACTCACTTTCCACAAGCAGCACACCAGCAGCACTCCAGGGACATCATGACAACATGACAAGAAGAGAGAAAAGGCCAGCAAGGGATAGAGAGGCAGGGAAAGAGAAATAGAAAGGAGGGAGGGAAAGAGAAATAGAAAGAGAAATAGAAAGGAGGGAGAGAGGAGATAATGAGAGGGCAAGGGGAGAGTGTGTGGGGGATGCGG
>NC_055969.1:35749433-35759433 GCF_018492685.1 Alosa sapidissima
AAGCAGGAGTAAAAAACTCCAAGGCACTCGCTATTGAAAAAGTTAAAAAGCTTTTATTATTATGGCTTGGTCAAGTTAACCTTCTAAAAAACTCCAGAAGAAGGGACTCCCGGGAGAAGGCATGTAGCAGAAATGAGTTGGAGTTTTTTAGAAGGTTAACTTGACCAAGCCATAATAATAAAAGCTTTTTAACTTTTTCAATAGCGAGTGCCTTGGAGTTTTTTTTATTCTTGGGATTTAGATTCCCATCCAAAGAGCACCTCTACCAAACTGTAGAGTCCAGGAAGCCCTCATCTACCCCCCTTTTTTGTAGGAGTAATCCAAATTAAAAGCAAGAGTAATCCGAATCAAAAGCAGGAGTAATCCAAATTGCGGTTAAATGTGTCTTTTATGGAAACTTTCAGCTGAATCAGTATTCAGAGCATCAGTTTTCTTTATTGTACTGTCAAAAGCAACCTTAACTTTTGTTTGCCATTCTAATATCACAACATCCACTTCCCAACCTGCTAGACTAGGGTATTAAGCTATAGCCCAACCTGCTAGACTAGGGTATTAAGCTATAGCCCAACCTGCTAGACTAGGGTATTAAGCTATAGCCCAACCTGCTAGACTAGGGTATTAAGCTATAGCCCAACCTGCTAGACTAGGGTATTAAGCTATAGCCCAGGGGCCGTATTCACAAAGCCTTTCATCTTACCGCTAGGAGTACTCCTACATCACACTAAAATATTTTAGCTAGGAGTTTTCTCTTAAAAGTTATTCACAAAGCCTTTCAGACCTACTCTTAGTAAGGAAAAATGACAACTCCTAAACTAAGAGTGAGTCTTCGTTGCTATGGATGACGTCATTACTCATGCACGAGCTTGACTGAAGTGACCACCTTGATTGGCTGATGATTGTAACGCGGGAATGATTCCAAACACCTCCCTTACGATGATGAGTGACAGGTGACAGGTCTGAGAATGTGTACGCTACACAAGTAGTGCGAAGAACGGAAGATGATGAATAACTGAATAAAAAGGCCTAGCCTAAATGAATAAAGAGTAAGGCGAAACAAATAGCCTAATAGTTGCAGCCTAATGAAACATATGGATTGATGCAGTATCTTTGCAACATTATTAAATTAATCTGTCACCATATGCCTATGCCTACGTTTGCAAAGAGAACATTTTAATTTGATTCACAATGAGACGTATTTACATGTTGAGACTGAGTAGTTTTTGGTTGTTGGTGGCGTTATAGCATCCCTTTTATGCCTACAATGCAAAATTGTTCCCTCGCGATTGGAAGCTCCTGTAGCTGCATAGGATTGCAAAACATTGCGACGCGAAATGCCACAAAAAGCTGTTTGTGAATAGGTCTTAGTGAGTTAGGAGTCCTCTCGACTTCTTTTAAGCTGTCCCAGACTTAGGTGCTACTTTTAGGTCTAAATGCTTCATGAATTACTTTTAGTGAAAAAAAGTAGGAGTCCTAAAGTTAGGAGTGACACGCCCATTATTTTTAGGAGTTGCTCCTAAATTCGCCACTTAGTAGCTACTTTTAGCCTTAAAATTCTTTGTGAATACGGCCCCTGGTCTACGTGCAGTAAATAGTTCAAGTATTTTTTTAAGTGGATTAGTAGAACTACTAGGTATACTCTGAATGTCACTGACATCTTATTATCATGTACAGTATGATCATTAAACTTTGATTCCTTTTAATGTCACAATCGGTTAACTCTATTTAACTGCGTTTTTGGTTCAGCTGTGGGCAAACAATTTGCGTTGTAGAGGGGGCGGGGCCGGGCGGTGATGAGCGCTGTTTACGTAATGAAGTGACAGCTTAGTAAATTCCACGCAATATACATAGTGGGCAGTGGGCAATATCACAGTGGGCAATATCACAGTGGGCTAAATGTATCAAGCCGTTTGCTGTTTCCAGGCGTTGTTTGCAAAGACTGATGTAACAGATACTGGCTACGTACAAACAGCCGCACTTGGATGCACTTGGATGCACTTGGGTAAAAGCGCAGAATGCCTGTCGCAGGAACTGAAAATGGCAAATTGCACTTTCCTGTGTCATGCATTTGCATTCAGGGTCTGGGGAAAGTGGGAGTTTTGTGTTAAAAGGTAGGAGGAGTAGCATAACTCGCCTAATTAAGTATTCTCCTGTATGTACTGCTCATAAAAAGCGCATGTCAGTTTTGTGGTGGTAAAATTAGGTGTTAATCCAAATTACGGTTAAATGCATCAATAAGAGGAACTTTCAAAGGCAACAGAATCGCTACTCAGTAGTAGTAGTAATGGTAGTGGTAGTAGCAGTAGTGGTAATAGAAGTAGTAGTAGTAGTACTAGTAGTAGTAGTAGTAGCAGTAGTAGTAGTAGTAGTAGTAGTAGTAGTAATGGTAGTGGTAGTAGCAGTAGTGGTAATAGAAGTAGTAGTAGTAGTACTAGTAGTAGTAGTAGTAGTAGTAGTAGTAGTAGTAGTAGTAGAAGTGGCAGCAGTAGTGGTAGTAGTAGTAGTGGTAGTAGTAGTAGTAGCAGTAGTGGTAGTGGTAGTGGTAGTAGTAGTACTGGTAGTAGCAGTAGTAATAGTAGTAGTAGTAGTAGTAGTGGTAGTAGTAGTACTAGTAGTAGTAGTAGTAGTAGTTGTAGCTGTAGTAATAGTAGTAATAGTAGTAGTGGTGATAGTAGCAGTAGTGGTGATAGTAGTAATAGTAGTAGTAGTAGTAGTAGTAGTAGTAGTAGTAGTAGTAGTAGTGGTGATAGTAGTAATAGTAGTAGTAGTAGTAGTAGTAGTAGTAGTAGTAGTAGTAGTTGTAGCTGTAGTAATAGTAGTAGTGGTGATAGTAGCAGTAGTGGTGATAGTAGTAATAGTAGTAGTAGTAGTAGTGGTAGTAGTAGTAGTAGTAGTAGTGTTATTGTTGTTGCTGCTGACATTGTTGACGTTTGGCATGTTTCTGATGTGCAAAGCTTATCCAGAAGCCTATGTGTGTGTGTGTGTGTGTGTGTGTGTGTTCCCGAGGTCCTGCAGGACTGCTTGAGCAGGTCTCACGCCAAAGACAAAGCGAGACGAGGTTTGCTTTAATTAGCCACACGGTCACAAGCACAAAGCAATTGGATTAAAATAAAGAATTAAAGCCCTTCAGGGCCACTGGAGCTTCTGAATCAATATTAGTCTGAAAACCAAATGAGAATGCTGTGTATAAATTAGCTGGTGTGTGTGTGTGTGTGTGTGTGTGTTTGTGTGTGTGTGAGAGAGAGAGAGAATGCTGTGTATAAATTAGCTGTCGGGGGGAGCTACAGAGAGCATTTCTTAACAATGTTGTTACCACCCATGAAGCTTTAACCCTTTTGTGTGTGTGTGTGTGTGTGTGTGTGTGTGTTAATTTCGTCAGACGAGACGAAAGGAAATATGTTCGTCAACAACCTTTTTTTTCATGACTAAAACGAGACGACGACGAGACGGCACTAATGTCCTGAAACACTAACTAAGACTATCTTAAGATGCATTATTGTTGACGAAAAAAGACGAGACTAAAATGTTTTGCATGAAATAAAAACTAAGATAAAATCTCTTTTCATTTTCGTCTACAAAATGAGAAGACAGAATATCTAGCTGTTACGTTTTCAAAATATTCCGAATGAGTTCATGCTCCTGTAGGCTAGTCTACGTGCTGTTGCTGCAACCCTGTGGCTGCAACACGAAACTACATGGAACAAGAACACTGGAGATTTCTGCCAGAGTTAAGCTAACTACCTAAGCTTTATGACACAATGCTACATACCCAGAAGTTGAAGCTTCTCTCATACAGTACAAACTAACATCCCCCAGAATGTCCATACGAAAATGTTTAGCATGTAATGTCAACTATTTGACTAGTTACACTGATTATGCAAAGTTTGCTAGCAAGTAAGCTAATATGGAAAGTTCGCTAGCAAGTTAGCTATGGCTAAGATGGAGAGTTTGTTTGGGGAATGTGTTGCCTTTGGGCGCATATTGCCATCTAGCGTGGCGGAGTAAAACATTAATACTTGGGTCTACGACAGTGTTTCTCAAACTTTTTCAGACGAAGGACCACTTAACTAACCCTAGCTAAAAAAAAAGAAAGATTAGACCTACTTCACCAGTATATTAGTCTACACAATAGGCCTACTCGCTGAACCACCTTGCTTATTGTCTTTGCACTTTGCTTATTGTGTCAGAGGATTCATATGATTTAAACTGGCATATCTTACATAGACAGTGTTGCAGAACTGTTTGGATTTACATACAAGTTGGTTCAATATTGCAAACAACTCATCTATATTATATTTCACCATGTCTGCTCGCGAACCACTTGGGATAGCTTGCGGACCACCACACTTTGAGAAACACTGGTCTACGAATATCATGACAGTGGTCCAGTCAAATTTTTTACTGTCTATGGTCAAATCCCAGCCGAGCTATAATTGTAGCTTGACTTACCTGTGCATGTAAACATACTGACTGACAAAAAATCAGAATGAGTAATTATAACAGACGAGTAGCTCTGTGGACACACAACATTGTTGGAAAATTGAGATGTGTGAAACACTATTTGACTCAAATAGTAATCAGAAATAATTTGTTATAAAAAAAAAAGACTAAACTGTTTTGACTAAAACTGACTAAGACTAAGATACTTTTAGTTTTCATTTGACTAAAACTAGACTAAAATGACGAGACTTTTAGTCGACTAAAACTTGACTAACAAAAATTATATTTGAATGACTAAATATGACAAAGACTAAAAAGGACATTTCGTCACAAGACTAAGACTAAGACTAAATTAAAAATAGGTGACAAAATTAACACTAGTGTGTGTGTGTGTGTGTGTGTGTGTGATCTTATGTGTGTGTGCACCAACACAGATCCACTGTGTGTGATCTTATGCGTGTGTGCTGTGCACCAATACAGATCCACTCTGTGTGAGATCTTATGTGTGTGTGCACCGATACAGATCCACTCTGTGTGTGATCTTATGTGTCATTGTTTGCTAAATGAAGTGATTCTGACTTATATTCCCATAATGTTGCTAAATAAAGTCATTCTGACTCATATTCCAACTATGTTGCTAAAGGGAGTGATTCTGGCCAATATTCCAATTCTGTAGGGCTCAGCACCACAGTCCAGACCAGAGCCCTCGTGTTCAGGTGTGCGGGACCCATTTCCAATGTTTGCTAAAAGAAAAAAATACGCTCTTTATTATTTTTTTCAAACTCATTGGCCTTGGCTCATTTTCTCTAAAGAATCAATGACTGCACACGGTAAACCCCTACAAATAAATATTACATATATTACATATAAATAATTAACCATAAATTATGTCTATATCATTTGTAATTGAGCTAAAGTAAATATCTGATAAGTATTTTTACATAAATTGTTATGGCTGTATTGATTTAAAAGCCTAATAATGTGGTGGGCCCACCTGGGAACATTGACTGAGTAACACCTTACAAGGGTTAAATGACCAGGGACACTATGGCAGCTGGTCAATAGCAACATCTTTAACCTTTTAACACTGTTCGTTGCTACCCCCCTTAATTTACTGTTTGCGGTCAAATTTGACTGGACAGTTTTAACTGCTCTTATTTTAAATTAAAAATGTACAATTTAACAATAGTAATAATAATATTTTTTATATTTTTTTTAAATTTGTATATATATTTATATATATCTGGTATCGTAGTCAGGGCACATACTCAACCATAGTGCTGGCATTCTTTAAAACTTCATGAAGCACACTCATGCACTTCACACATACTGTACAGGTGCCCCTTGTATATCCTTCCATCCACTGTTCATCACACAGGGTGCATCACTAATGCATCGCCTTTCCATGGGGGCTCTCATACAGGGGTCAACCTGACCTAAGGGTCCCTCATACAGCTCTTACTTTGAGCACACTTCCTTTAGCATCACAGCAAGCCCTTTCACTTCTGGCATTATGTAGCAACAGGAGAAAGCAGTCACCCCACCTGCCCTCAAACCCCAGTACAAAACCTGCACTCTGCATTTTACTCATCGTGTAGCACTCAAAAGCACTGAACATTGTGGGGTAAAAAAGGGAGACAGGCAGGATTAAAAGGGAGGCAGGCAGGATTAAAAGTAAAAAGAAAGAAGAATAAATTAGGAGGCGCATAAAGTGTACAGGCAGTTGCAAGTGTGGAAAGAAACAGACATATGCCATAATAACAAAGTAAAGTAGCCTATTACATATTTATAACTCTACAACAATACATTTGCCAGTTTACTTACAAGTGCGTGTATGGAGATGTCTTCCATCTCCTTGTTGAAAATTATACTCTTTCCCATTCATTTCCTATGACGGTCATTTTTGCATGTGTGCAGTATGTGTGTGTGTGTGTGTGTGTGTGTGTGTGTGTGTGTGTGTGCGTGTGTGTGTGTGTGTGTGTGCAGTGTGTGTGTGTGTGTGTGTGTGTGTGTGCAGTGTGTGTGTGGAGCCTCATGGAGTAGTACATCTCACCTTGTTATGCTGATCAAACGCCAGACACACAAGGTATTAGGGAGGACACTGAGGGGAGTGGTGTGTGTGTGTGTGTGTGTGTGTGTGTGTGTGTGTGTGTGTGTGTGTGTGTGTGAAATGTGTGTGTGTGAGGGTGGTTGTGTGCATTCATGAGCTTCATGTGTTTGTGTGCCTGTGTGTGGAAATCTACAGAGGGGAAAGTTAATGCCTTTGTGTGTTAGAGAGAGTGTGTGTGTGTGTGTGTGTGTGTTTGCATGTGAAGGACATGTGGTGTGAGGATCGATATGGCTTGATCTTCTTCTCCGCATCCCTCTCATCACACACTCATCCTCCATTTCATCAGTGTGTGTGTGTGTGTGTTTCATCAGAGACGGCGAGCCCAAGAACCGCTCACGTCCTTCATCCATGTGCCAATGCACTTCTGTGCAACTTCCTGAAACACCCGCTGCTCCCAGCTAATGTCTGAAGTCACTCTTCACAAAAGCTATTATGCGAGAGGAAGAACAGCACACACACACACACACACACACACACACGCATGCACACTATGCGAGAGGAAGAACAGCACACACACACACACACACACACACACGCATGCACACTATGCGAGAGGAAGAACAGCACACACACACACACACACACACGCATGCACACTATGCGAGAGGAAGAACAGCACACACACACACACACACACACACGCATGCACACTATGCGAGAGGAAGAACAGCACACACACACACACACACACACACGCATGCACACTATGCGAGAGGAAGAACAGCACACACACACACACACACACACACACACGCATGCACACTATGCGAGAGGAAGAACAGCACACACACACACACACACACACACACGCATGCACACTATGCGAGAGGAAGAACAGCACACACACACACACACACACACACACACACACACGCATGCACACACACACACACGCTTGCACACTATGCGAGAGGAAGAACAGCACACACACACACACACACACACACACACACACACACGCACACATGCACACACACACACACACTAACCACCGGTCACGTCTGCTCTGCCCAGCACGCCTGAACACACTGCCATCTGTGATCTCACCACCGTCAGACACGGAGATGTGTGTGTGTGTGTGGGGGGGTTATTGTGTGTGTGTGTGTGTGTGTGTGTGTGTGTGTGGGGGGGGGTATTGAGTGTGTGTGTGGGTGGAGGGGGTATTGAGTGTGTGTGTGTGTGTGTGTATGTGTTTGGGGGGGGGGGGGGGGGGGGGGGGTTATTGTGTTTGTGTGTGTGTGGGGGGGGGGGGGCGCAGGAGGCACGGGGGACGTGGGGGATTTGTCCCCTGCAGTGCTGAAGAGACGGCCGTCGTCCCCCTCACTTTTGATAAGGAAAAAAAGCCTTATAGGTACGCTAACTATGTAAAACTCCCCATTAACAGCATCACATCACTAACCACGGCCATCTACAGTAGCCTACTGTAAAGCCTAAAGTATGGTCCCGCGTCTGCGTCCCGCGCACGCGGCACTGGTGAGCGCGTGACGAGAATTGCGTCATTTTTACAGCATGCGTCGCGTCTTTGAGTCGACCGAAATTTAAGACCGCGCGTCAAAGTGACGCGTAGACTGCGCATGTGTGAAACGGAACTGCTGTAAACACTCCCCTCCAGTAGGTGGACCACATAGAAGAACAACACTTAAACGTAGAAACAAACCTAGACAGAAGAAGACTTGTTTGGTTACCATAACGACGATGGAACAGAGCGCCTGTCCTCAGCTTGCCTGGCTTTGAGTTACGTGAGACACCACGACATGGAGTCAACTTCGACCGATGTAAAGCCACAATCCACAGATACATTCTTTAACATTATATTTAACAGTCACTTTACCATCTATGGTGTAGAACCCAAAGTATTTCAAGACACCACATTTTAGATGAGTTGGGGACGTAATTATCTGTCTGCTGGCCGTTCTGTGCGTTACCTTTGATTGTCGAAACAGGGTGGCTGCATGGGCTCATTGTGGCTACTGGCTATTATATTGGCTTGATTTGGTCATGAGCCCTGGATCATAGAGCACTGAATGAGATGGCAAACAATAAAATAAAACTAATCATAGACAGTGACAGCCTTACTCCCTGCATAGAGAGCTGACATGACTTCGGATTAAATGCATCTTTTAAAAATGAGTGTATGCTGAAATCAAATCGCAAAACCCAGAGCCAATTAAAGGTATCTATCTACAACGCTCAGGCGAAACCCATGTAACACTTGCTGATCGAGATGCATTCTCGCCTGTTCCTTATATAATGCGTTATCAATAGTGATTATAATAATAAAGGGAATGTAGCCTACCTCTCCCAGGTGCAATCATTATCACCTAGCCTACTCCTGAACAATGCTGAACTCAATCTCGAAACTCACCTGTACTCTCGAAACAACACCGGATAATGTTATCATAATAATAATTGAAGGAATAACCTAGGCTACCGCTCGCTCTAAATACACCCATTATCACAGTGAGACATACATTATGAACACAAATAGTTACTTCAAAACTTTTATTGACACGTCATATTTACAGGTTTTTGGTTCATACTTTTTGGTATGAGGCAGGTGTGAAGACTCAATACAAATTTAATTGAGGACATCTGTACGCACAACTCTTTCTTACCATGACACTGCTGCATGTGTTCAGAAAAATGTCTTTACTTTGTATCGCACCAATATTGCTGCCCTCGCAGCACCGAGTCACTTAGCTACAGGCTAAGTAGCCTAATAAGCAAGTAGGCTAAGCTAGTCTCTCAGCTATACCAACAGGTGTGCTGTGTGTGTTCTGGTGGATGATAAATGGAGCGATGCGATGGGCCAGCTTATCAAACTTCCCAGCAGACAGGCGAACGTACTCGTGGTGCTTTTTCCTTCATCAGCTCTTCCTTCGTTTAGTGCTCACACATCCCAAGTTCTTCTTTTCTTCAGGCGTTTCAGGCTTCTTTGGTGGTTGTGTCCTACTTTCAGGCTCGACGTACCGCCCCCAGTTGGTGGGGCAGAGTATCACAGTTAATCCGTAGTGCGCAGGCGCTAACCTTAATGATTTAACGCGTATTCAGGACAGCAGAAATTGGAGTATGCTTCACGTCCACGGCAAAAATGACGCACGTCTTGGACACGCGCAAATGTGACGCAGGAGCATGCTAGAGCCTTAAGACTGCACAATCTCATATTCACTCTGTTGGATATCTGAAGCCAGTTTGTCTACTAACAATTATAAAACTAGATGTACCGCAGAGCGGTACAAAATATGACCGCCGCCCAGTCCAGCACATTTTTTCCACAAAAAGAAATCACGCTGAAAGGCCTATATGATTCTAACTGTCTCACTAAATTGCATTATCCACACTCAATTCTCACTGGTATCTGTTAGACAACAAGTACCAAAACATGATTAGTTCATAGATTTCATATGTAAAATTCATTTTATACAACCCCACCTCCATCTTGCCTGTTTATAA
>NC_055969.1:35764433-35784433 GCF_018492685.1 Alosa sapidissima
GAAACTTTGAATTTCCTTAGCTGACTAAGGGAGTAGAGTCATTGTCTGGACTTCTTCAGAACATATTGAGTGTTAACAGTCCATGTTAAGTCTTCAGTAATGTGGACACCAAGGTATTTAAAACTTGTGACTCTCTCTACAGTTTGCCCACTGATCATTAGTGGGGTGTAACTGTAGTTCTTCTGCTCTAGTCCTTCTGTAATCCACTACCATTTCCTTGCTTTTATTCATAGGCGTGCATACACTAGACACTAGGTGGCGCTAAAGCACTAGGAAGTTTGCCCTTTATCAACGAAAATGCCCTTTTGAAACTTGTTTTTTTTTGTTGTTGTTTTTAATTATTAATATTATTAAGATTTTACTGAGGTCGGTTTTGAAATGATCTTTTGAAACAATGCCCCGAAATGAGCCACCTCCTTGCGCACACCCGACCAGCCTAGCTCTCTTCCTTTGTCACGTGAACTCGCGCGGTCGCGCGCAGGGCACGCCAGATGCGCAGCACCATAGCAGTTCAGTAAGCGTCTTCAGATAGCAGGCTGCTTCTCCCGTGCCCCATCAGGCAGGTAACATACAGATCAAGCAAAATCTTACAGTTTGCCCTCTAAGCCCACATGTAATAATTTTGTTGTGCAGTAAAATGTCTCATTCAGCACCAAACAAGCATTTTTGCCGTCTGGTCACCTGATAAACTAGTTAGATGAAGCTAGATAAAGTTTTACGCTGTAGCCCAAATCAATGACAGATAACGTGACGACCACATACAAATAATTTCGGTAGATTTTGCAAATTTATGTGTTAATAAGAACGTTTTCTGTTGTATATGTTTTGTTAGGCAACATGTATTAACACATTCATTTGTGACAGAAGAAACGGGAAGTTCCCCATTACCTGTGAAAAATGCCCATCTGCATTCATGTAATGACAACAGTCAGTAGCCCACTATAACTCCTTCTCGTACTGTTTGGTCTCTTTATTGTCTTACAGATCAAGTAAATCGTACAGTTTGCCCGCTAAGCCCAACGTGTAATCATTTTGTTGTGCAGTAAAATGTCTCATACAGCATCAAACAACTAAGCATTTTTAGCCGACTGGTCACCTGATAAAGTTTTACGCTGTAGCCCAAGTCAATGACAGATAACGTGAGGACACATAGGCTACAAATAATTTCGGTAGAGTTTGCAATTGCAAATATATGTGTTAAGACGAACGTTTTCTGTTGTATAGGTTTTGTTAGGCAGCATAAAGGAACACATTTTGGTCTCTTTATTGTCTTAATTGTATATTGATTTACTAATTGCAGCACAAGTCAAATTTCATTCAACATGTGCGTGTAATGTTTTTTTATAATTAAGTGTTCCACGTGCGCTAAATCTTTGTGACCAAGGTGAGAGGTACTATTGTGTTGAATGCTGAACTAAAGGCGTCCTCACATAATTCCCATTCCCCTCCTCCAGGTGAGTTAAGGTGGTGTGCATATGGTGGGTTTGTGTGTTCATGTGTGTGTATGTTGGGTTTGTGTGTTCGGTAACACTTTATTTGAAGGGGTCTACACAAGAGTGACATGTTACCGTCATAAGAATGACATGACACATGTCATGCACATTAATGACACATTATTGATGTTTATGACTGTTGTCATAATGTGTCATTCGGTTTTTGGAATGTCAAGTTGACATTGTTTGGGTGTCATCATTATAACAACTTGACATTAGCCAAGATGACATTATTTGAGGGTGTCTCTGTCATGAAAACTTGACATTAGCCAATAAAATGTAAACCATTGTCATGACAACTTGACATTAGACAAGAAAGAAATGCAAAATTGACATATAACTGTGTTTGGCCTGACTCATCTTCTAGGTTTGTGAAGTGGTGGGGCGGAATAATTGATTGTCATGACACCATTCTAATTGTGTCATGAATACTTTCCTTGGCATGATATTGTCATGACAACTTGGCATATAAATGTGTTTGGCCTGACTTATCTTCTAGGTTTATGAAATGATGAGCCTGAACAATTGGCTGTCATGACACCATTATAAATTAGATATACTCAACATATTGAATGGTGTGTGTGTGTGTACAGTGTGTGTGTGCAGTGTGTGTGCATCTCTTTACCCCAGTGGGTGACCCCTCCTCTTCCTGTGCTAGACTCTTTGTAATGGAATTACCTGTGATAGGATGCTGTGCATTGGTCCATGCAGTCGCACCGTGCCTGCCATCTATGACATGTTGCGCTCTCCGCGCCTATAGATGAGTTAGTGTGTTAGTGTGTGTGTGCGTCTGCTCCATACTCAACTCATGCCTATAGATGAGTTAGTGTGTTAATGTGTGTGCGTCTGCTCCATACTCAACTCATGCCTATAGATGAGTTAGTGTGTTAATGTGTGTGCGTCTGCTCTATACTCAACTCATGCCTATAGATGAGTTAGTGTGTTAATGTGTGTGTGTCTGCTCGTCTGCTCCATACTCAACTCATGCCTATAGATGAGTTAGTGTGTTAGTGTGTGTGCGTCTGCTCCATACTCAACTCATGCCTGTTGAGTCTGGGACATGTGTCTAACATGAGTCTGTTTCACCCTGATGGAGTGGAGGTTATCCAGGTTTATCTGTGAAATAATGAGCAGGATAATGATATGATAGATAGATAGATAGATAGATAGATAGATAGATAGATAGATAGATAGATAGATTGATAGATAGATACTTTATTGATCCCAAAGGGGAAATTCAAGCATGTTTCAAGCATTCTGGTGTAAAATGGATTTTGGACATGCTTAGCATGATAACGAGTTTGAATTTTCGTTGGGGATCAGAAAACCGCTTATCCGATGCATTCTAAACTAGCCTGTTTTTAGCCGATGCTTCATAAGACGAGGCATTGACATATTAGACGAGACATTGACATATACGACGAGGCATTGGCATATAAGACGAGGCATTGACATATAAAACGAGGCATTGACATATAAGGTGAGGCATTGGCATTTAAGATGAGGCATTGGAATATAAGACAAGGCATTGACATATAAGACGAGGCATTGACATATAAGACGAGGCATTGGCATATAAGACAAGACATTGACATATAAAATGAGGCATTGACATATAAGACGAGGCATTGCCATTTAAGATGAGGCATTGGAATATAAGACAAGGTATTGACATATAAGACGAGGCATTGACATATAAGACAAGGCATTGACATATAGGCATATAAGACGAGGCATTGATGTATAAGACAAGGCATTGGCATATAAGACGAGGCATTGACGACTTTGTAAATGTGCAGATCGTTTTTAAAAAGGACTGTATACAGACAATACCGTGAGTCGTTTGCTGGTCGTCACCAGGGTTCTAAATTAACACCCGCCAACCCGCTAAATGCAAGTTGTTTGCCAGTCGTCACTACAACACAGATGTTTTTGACGGAAGTACTTTAGAGTAAGTACTAGAGTAAGTACTTTAGAGTAAGTACTTTAGAGTAAGTACTAGAGTAAGTACTTTAGAGTAAGTACTAGAGTAAGTACTAGAGTAAGTGCTTTAGAGTAAGTACTTTAGAGTAAGTACTAGAGTAAGTACTTTAGAGTAAGTACTAGATACTTTAGAGTAAGTACTAGAGTAAGTACTAGAGTAAGTGCTTTAGAGTAAGTACTTTAGAGTAAGTACTAGAGTAAGTACTAGAGTAAGTACTTTAGAGTAAGTACTAGAGTAAGTACTAGAGTAAGTACTTTAGAGTAAGTACTAGAGTAAGTACTTTAGAGTAAGTACTAGAGTAAGTACTAGAGTAAGTACTTTAGAGTAAGTACTAGAGTAAGTACTATAGAGTAAGTACTAGAGTAAGTACTTCCGTTAAAAACTGTTTTTTTATCTGCTTTTCAGTGCAATGATCATGTATTAATAATACTATTGTAACTGTAAGGTTGAAGTACACATGAGGTAGATGAGCAGAACAGTGTTGATTGACTTCAGTGTGAAGGCGACTAGTGGACAGTACGTACACAAACATGGAGAAGGTGAAGAGGCAGACAGGCTATGCAGAGAAGTCAGTTCAATGGCCCTGGGGACAAATGACTTCCTCAGTCTGTCAGTTGTGCATGACAGTGAGCGAAGTCTAGATGTGCAGACCAGGTTTAGTAGCACTAAATCACTCGTATTGACAGACCTGATGACAGTTGTCTGTATTGTGACCATTGTATGTACTCAGGGATTGAAGTATGTACTCAGGGATTGAAGTATGTACTCAGGGTTGGGAGGGGGCTGGTTTACTGGTTTAATGCGCTGTATCTGCAGTGGAATAACATTTGTTCCATTTCTCTGATTCCCTGTTCCGTTCTTGCTAAAGCCACTTTCTCTATCTCTCTTTCTCTCTCTTTTTCTCTCTGTCTCTCATCTCTCTTTCTCTCTCTCTCATCTCTCTCTATCTCTCTCTCTCTCTCTTTCTCTCACAGTTCATTGACTTTACTCCAATCCATTTGAACTTATGTGCACAAATGGTCATCGTCCATCTAAGAGTAGCTGTTTCACAGAAGAATAGCCTGACACCGGTGCTATGAAGTAATCGAGTGTAAATTCAACAGTCAGCTTCACCTTGAGGTAATCCTGGCATCATCTAGAAAATGTTGGGTTAAACACTAGTGTCGGTGTTGGAGAGATAGGCATATATCATGTTGTGATCAGTGTGTGTGTGTGTGTGTGTGTGTGTGTGGCACATATCATGTTTTGTCATATATCACTCTAGTATCGGTGCTGGAGAGACCGGTGGTCAGTGTGTGTGTGTGGCATATATCATGTTTTGTCACGCTCAGCATTGGAGTAACAAGTGAAGCACAAAATGGCAATAAGGTTCCTGTCTGCTGGAAGTGCCCTGAGCCCCAAGTGCTGAGAAAGAACAACTCAGTTTAGTTCCTCTTTATTCTTACATTTGAGTTGTGGAAAGAGCTGGATCGTTCACGAGCGTGAAATATCTAGTGCTACTAGCAAATGGATGGAAAGCAGATAGAAATCACAGACGTCTTTACTGTTTGGCAGAAATGCTACACACATCACACTTCTGGGTGGGCACAATTAGTGTGCGGGGCATGGGGTCCTTCCTCAGAAACAAATGACACAATTATCTTAAACTGGGCAGATTCAAATCATTTTAAAATTTGAAAGATCCAGATATTAAAAATGTGTGGGCACCTAGCTGTAATGGGTACCATGCCCCTGGGCATGATTACGTTTAATAGGAAAATACTTTTATTTCAAACAATCTCTTATCTGTAATTCACTCTCTGTTTCATTCAGCTTCAAATATGAGTTGGAGGAAAGTTTGGGGAGATCACTGGCTACTTAATATTCCCCTGGCCGTGACCAGCCGGTCTGCGCTCGGTCATTTCGGGCTTGTTTTGCACCCTTTACGATGCTGATTAAGTAGCGAGGAGGCGAAAGCTCAGCACGGAACGACACCCTCGGGTCACATTGCAACTTTATCATCGGCGGCGCCCAGCGGCCGGGTCTGTCTCATTACACAGTCACTCAAACAACAGATATTAAAGTCATTAAACATATTACCCATAATCCCTAGGAGGCCCCCGTCCACGCGCCGGGTGAATCTCTCATCATCTGCACACCCCAGTAAGGTGTGTTCAAGGGCAGCCGGGGTGCCAGACTCGAAGGGGGAGGGGGATATATCACAGCACTAAAACTCCTGACCAGTGTGTGTGTGTGTGTGTGTGCGTTATCACAGCACACACCAGTGTCTCCGCCGTCAGCGTCTCCACGAGGGCCTCGTTGTGATGTCATTCAATAAAGTATCTATCTATCTATTTCTCTCGGCCGCTGCAGCTTAGTGCACGGTGTGAGGCGGCGCTTAAATCATGGACACCTTTGGGAGAGTGTTGCTCGCTTCTTAATCACGATGACTTACAGAAGAGTGTTGATCAATGACTTACAGAAGAGTGTTGATCGCTTCTTAGCTGTAGCTGAGAGTGTGTGTGTGTGTGTGTGTGTGTGTGTGTGTGTGTTGCTGTAGCTAAGTGTGTGTTGCTGTAGCTGAGTGTGTGTGTGTGTGTGTGTGTTGCTGTAGCTGAGTGTGTGTTGCTGTAGCTGAGTGTGTGTGTGTGTGTGTGTGTGTGTGTGTGTGTGTGTTGCTGTAGCTAAGTGTGTGTGTGTGTGTGTGTGTTGCTGTAGCTGAGTGTGTGTGTGTGTGTGTGTGTGTGTGTTGCTGTAGCTAAGTGTGTGTTGCTGTAGCTAAGTGTGTGTGTGTGTGTGTTGCTGTAGCTAAGTGTGTGTTGCTGTAGCTAAGTGTGTGTGTGTGTGTGTTGCTGTAGCTGAGTGTGTGTGTGTGTGTGTGTGTGTGTGTGTGTGTGTGTGTGTGTTGCTGTAGCTGAGTGTGTGTGTGTGTGTGTGTGTGTGTGTGTGTTGCTGTAGCTGAGTGTGTGTGTGTGTGTGTGTGTTGCTGTAGCTGAGTGTGTGTGTGTGTGTGTGTGTGTGTGTGTGTGTGTGTTGCTGTAGCTGAGTGTGTGTGTGTGTGTGTGTGTGTGTGTTGCTGTAGCTGAGTGTGTGTGTGTGTGTGTGTGTGTGTGTGTGTGTGTGTGTGTTGCTGTAGCTGAGTGTGTGTGTGTGTGTGTGTGTTGCTGTAGCTGAGTGTGTGTGTGTGTTGCTGTAGCTGAGTGTGTGTGTGTGTGTGCGTGTGTGTGTGTGTTGCTGTAGCTGAGTGTGTGTGTGTGTGTGTGTGTGTGTGTGTGTTGCTGTAGCTGAGTGTGTGTGTGTGTGTGTGTGTGTGTGTGTTGCTGTAGCTGAGTGTGTGTGTGTGTGTGTGTGTGTGTTGCTGTAGCTGAGTGTGTGTGTGTGTGTGTGTGTGTGTGTGTGTATTGCTGTAGCTGAGTGTGTGTGTGTG
Organism: Alosa sapidissima; assembly: GCF_018492685.1. NCBI lineage: Eukaryota > Metazoa > Chordata > Actinopteri > Clupeiformes > Clupeidae > Alosa > Alosa sapidissima. Next base: position 35,771,317 of record NC_055969.1, read on the forward strand.
CGTGTTGCTGTAGCTGAGTGTGTGTGTGTGTGTGTGTGTTGCTGTAGCTGAGTGTGTGTGTGTGTGTGTGTGTGTTGCTGTAGCTGAGTGTGTGTGTGTGTGTGTGTGTGTGTGTGTTGCTGTAGCTGAGTGTGTGTGTGTGTGTGTGTGTGTGTGTGTGTGTGTGTGTGTGTGTTGCTGTAGCTGAGTGTGTGTGTGTGTGTGTGTGTGTGTGTGTGTGTTGCTGTAGCTGAGTGTGTGTGTGTGTGTGTGTGTGTGTGTGTGTGTGTGTTGCTGTAGCTGAGTGTGTGTGTGTGTGTGTGTGTGTGTGTGTGTTGCTGTAGCTGAGTGTGTGTGTGTGTGTGTGTGTGTGTGTGTGTGTGTGTTGCTGTAGCTGAGTGTGTGTGTGTGTGTGTGTGTTGCTGTAGCTGAGTGTGTGTGTGTGTTGCTGTAGCTGAGTGTGTGTGTGTGTGTGCGTGTGTGTGTGTGTTGCTGTAGCTGAGTGTGTGTGTGTGTGTGTGTGTGTGTGTGTGTTGCTGTAGCTGAGTGTGTGTGTGTGTGTGTGTGTGTGTGTTGCTGTAGCTGAGTGTGTGTGTGTGCGTGTTGCTGTAGCTGAGTGTGTGTGTGTGTGTGTGTGTTGCTGTAGCTGAGTGTGTGTGTGTGTGTGTGTGTGTTGCTGTAGCTGAGTGTGTGTGTGTGTGTGTGTGTGTGTGTGTTGCTGTAGCTGAGTGTGTGTGTGTGTGTGTGTGTGTGTGTGTGTGTGTGTGTGTGTTGCTGTAGCTGAGTGTGTGTGTGTGTGTGTGTGTGTGTGTGTGTGTGTTGCTGTAGCTGAGTGTGTGTGTGTGTGTGTGTGTTGCTGTAGCTGAGTGTGTGTGTGTGTGTGTGTGTGTGTGTGTGTGTGTGTTGCTGTAGCTGAGTGTGTGTGTGTGTGTGTGTGTGTGTGTGTGTTGCTGTAGCTGAGTGTGTGTGTGTGTGTGTGTGTGTGTGTGTGTGTGTGTTGCTGTAGCTGAGTGTGTGTGTGTGTGTGTGTGTTGCTGTAGCTGAGTGTGTGTGTGTGTTGCTGTAGCTGAGTGTGTGTGTGTGTGTGCGTGTGTGTGTGTGTTGCTGTAGCTGAGTGTGTGTGTGTGTGTGTGTGTGTGTGTGTGTTGCTGTAGCTGAGTGTGTGTGTGTGTGTGTGTGTGTGTGTTGCTGTAGCTGAGTGTGTGTGTGTGTGTGTGTGTGTGTTGCTGTAGCTGAGTGTGTGTGTGTGTGTGTGTGTGTGTGTGTGTGTGTGTGTGTGTATTGCTGTAGCTGAGTGTGTGTGTGTGCGTGTTGCTGTAGCTGAGTGTGTGTGTGTGTGTGTGTGTTGCTGTAGCTGAGTGTGTGTGTGTGTGTGTGTGTGTTGCTGTAGCTGAGTGTGTGTGTGTGTGTGTGTGTTGCTGTAGCTGAGTGTGTGTGTGTGTGTGTGTGTGTTGCTGTAGCTGAGTGTGTGTGTGTGTGTGTGTGTGTGTGTTGCTGTAGCTGAGTGAATGCTTCAGACAGCGTTTCCTCCCCTGGGTCCTCCACCGCCTCCCTCTCCTCCGCTGAGCCACAATAATGATCCCATTTAGAGATGAAGGGAGGAAGAGAGAGAGAGAGGGAGAGAGAGAGAGAGAGAGGGAGAGAGAGAGAGAGAGAGAAGGGGGACTCTTTAGGATAGCAGTGCGTAGTTTAGAAAATGGTATTCCGACCGCTGTTTCTTTTTGTCTCTCATAAGCGTACAGAGACAGACAGACACACATAGAGACAGACACACACACACACAGACACACACACACACACACACACACACAGACACACACACAGAGAGACAGACAGACACACACACAGAGACAGACAGACACACACACACACAGACACACACATAGAGACAGACACATACACACACACACACACACACACATAGAGACAGACACACACACACACACACATACACAGACAGACACACACACACATAGAGACAGACACACACACACACACAGACAGACACACACACACATAGAGACAGACACACACACAGAGACAGACAGACACACACAGACACACACATAGAGACAGACACACACACACACACACACACACGGAGACAGACACACACAGACACACACATAGAGACAGACACACACACACACACACACACGCACACACACACACACACAGAGACAGACACACACACACAGACACACACAGAGACAGACACACACACAGAGAGACACCAGAAAAGAGAGAAAATGAAATGAACTAAGAGCTGCTGCTGTGGGGTGGTGAGATAGGCAGCGCTTACACACACACACACACACACACACACACACACACACACACACGACTACCTCTCAGTCCAATGGCCCTGCACGCACGCGGACTGCTCAGCTGAGGGCAATATGCAGGTCATTGAAAACAACAACATCAACAACATCAACAGCAGGACAGTGCCAGTGCTGTCAGGGAGGCGGAGTCACGTCTGATTGGCTGAGCCTCAGGCCACCGCGGCGCCTCTTTACGGGCCAAACCAAGTGCCGTCACACGAAGAAGAGAGTGCGATGAATCCATTCACAACCCCCCTATAGGCTACGCGCCTTCCTAACGCCAATCAGGCTCCGCACCTTCCTAACACCAACCAGGCTCCGCGCCTTCTCAACCCCCCTATAGGCTACGCTTAACACCAACCAGGCTCCGCGCCTTCTCAACCCCCCGAGGCTCCTATAGGCTACGCTTAACACCAACCAGGCTCCGCGCCTTCTCAACCCCCCTATAGGCTACGCTTAACACCAACCAGGCTCCGCGCCTTCTCAACCCCCCTATATGCTCCGCGCCTTCTCAACCCCCCTATAGGCTCCTATAGGCTCCGCTTAACACCAACCAGGCTCCGCGCCTTCTCAACCCCCCGAGGCTCCTATAGGCTACGCTTAACATCAACCAGGCTCCGCGCCTTCTCAACCCCCCTATAGGCTACGCTTAACACCAACCAGGCTCCGCGCCTTCTCAACCCCCCTATATGCTCCGCGCCTTCTCAACCCCCCTATAGGCTCCTATAGGCTACGCTTAACACCAATCAGGCTCCGCGCCTTCTCAACCCCCCTATAGGCTCCTATAGGCTACGCTTAACACCAATCAGGCTCCGCGCCTTCTCAACCCCCCTATATGCTCCGCGCCTTCTCAACCCCCCTATAGGCTCCGCTTAACACCAACCAGGCTCCGCGCCTTCTCAACCCCCCTATAGGCTCCTATAGGCTACGCTTAACACCAACCAGGCTCCGCGCCTTCTCAACCCCCCTATAGGCTCCTATAGGCTACGCTTAACACCAACCAGGCTCCACGCCTTCTCAACCCCCCTATAGACTCCGCGCCTTCTCAACCCCCCTATAGGCTCCGCGCCTTCTCAACCCCCCTATAGGCTCCTATAGGCTACGCTTAACACCAACCAGGCTCCACGCCTTCTCAACCCCCCTATAGGCTCCTATAGGCTACGCTTAACACCAACCAGGCTCCGCGCCTTCTCAACCCCCCGAGGCTCCTATAGACTACGCGCCTTCCTAACGCTAATCAGGCTCCGCGCCTTCTCAACACCAATCAGGCAGCGTGCCGCTGAGAAATCAGCCCACAATGTGAACGAGTCGAGAGACAGATGCCGCCGTGTCAGAGTGGGAATGGCACCTCTTGAGAACACACACACACATGCACGCGCGCGCACACACACACACACACACACACACACACACACACAGAGACTCAGGCTGCAGTCAGGGATGCCTGATGGTTGTCTCTCTCTTGTCACACTGTAATCACTGGAGCTGCCTCCTCCATGCGGTGGCCAAAGCCCCTGCTATGCTCACCCAAGTGATCATCAAAGAGAGAGAGAGAGAGAGAGAGACAGAGAGAGAGAGACAGAGAGAGAGAGAGAGCAGACAGACACAGCACATTACCAGAAGGGTTATCAGATGCTTTGTGGCCCAACATTAACATGATTTATATACACTACTGTATATTGCCAGAAGCATTAGGTCACCTGCCTTGACTCGCGTATGAACTTAAGGGACATCCCATTCTTAATCCATAAGGTTTATGACGTCGGTCCACCCTTTGCAGCTATAGCAGCTTCAACTCTTCTGGGAAGGCTTTCCACAAGGTTTAGGAGTGTGTTTATGGGAATTTTTTACCTTTCTTTCAGAAGCGCATTTGTGAGGTCACACACTGATGTTGGATGAGAAGGCCTGGCTCTCAGTCTTCGCTCTAATTCATCCCAAAGGTGTTCTATTGGGTTGAGGTCAGGACTCTGTGCAGGCCAGTCAAGTTCATCCACACCAAACTCTGCCATCCATGTCTTTATGGAGCTTGCTTTGTGCACTGGTGCACAGTCATGTTGGAACAGGAAGGGGCCATCCCCAAACTGCTCCCACAAAGATGGGAGCATGGCATTGTCGAAGATCTCTTATATAAAGCGCTTTCAGACATACGTGTAAGACCGGAGGTTCTGCCAATGTTAAAATGGTGGGGCCGTATATCTGAACGACATAACCGGTCATATGGAAGTCCGAATTTAGCCGGTTGTTCTACTACTCCCCCCCTAGTATTTCCTCTGGACATTATGTAAATGTGCTGTGTCTGAATGAGGCGTAGAACATGCGGTTAAAATTCACACCTAGTGAGAGGGCGTGTTGGTGACGTTTCTTTCGTGTGTCCATTTGGTTAGATCTGACTTAAATGCCAGTGTTATGATGGAGTGGCATGCTGTCCAGAAAATATCCGACCTGGAAAGATGCAGACATCACTGAGCTACTGTCCATGAGGCCAGACAGCATTGTGATGGAACACATGAAGGGAACGGCACGTTGTAGCCTACAACTGCATGGCAAGGCCAAACAAATTCAAAAGACTGAATCATAAGCAGAAGGCGCTGAAAAGGCAGTAGCTACAGGGATGTTGATGGCCTTGAAGTCTTGAGTTAGCCTACTGAATTGGCTGGTAGCATAAAGTTTGTGCATGCTCTCTCTCCAACGCAAACCAGATTTGGGGTTCTATAGCCGAGTAGTTCTGGTACATAACGTTGAAAACAGATAAATGTGTTTATTCGAAGCACACATACAAATACTGTAGGCTAGGTCAATTTCAAGTGCGCACTTACGTGACTAGCCTACTTCAAATATTAGCCTACGCACAATAGATTTCTCTTCTTTAGCCTACATAATGCATAGGCTACACTTTGTAAATAAAAAGCAGCTGTGACAGGCAGCGTCCGCATATATTCTGCGTCATATCTCACATCTTGTGAACTCTACAAGCCCCCACCCCTCACTCGACAACCACACAGAGATTCTGTAATGTGCGTGTATGTCGTTCACACATACATCCGTAAAAGGTCAGTATAAGGTCCGCAGGTTAGCATCATATCTGAATCATCCGAAGGGTAGGACCTCCATTTGACAAACCTCCGCATATACTCCGGAGGTTATATCTGAATATATATATATATATAGTATATACACCTATAAAAAGACCCCCCCCCCTTAAAGTGACTGACCTAAATCAACAGGGGCCAAACCAGTTGGTGTTAATAGTCTTACAATTAGTGAAATGGAGATCGCCTGAGTGCAGTGCATTTGTATAGTGTAGTAATATACTGTAAAGTCACAAAAGAGCACTCCAAACAACTCAACGAAAAGGTTATTGAGAAGCATAAGTGAGGGGATGGATAAAAAAAAACAATCAGGTCACTGAACATCCTCTGGAGTCCAGTGAAATCCATCATTATGGGATGTAAGGAATATGGCAAATGTGCCAATCTGCCTAGAGCACATGTGCCGTCCCCACACACTGAGTGACCGCTCAAGAATGAATATGGCAAATGTGCCAATCTGCCTAGAGCACATGTGCCGTCCCCACAACACACTGAGTGACCGCTCAAGAATGAATATGGCAAATGTGCCAATCTGCCTAGAGCAGGCCGTCCCCACAACACACTGAGTGACCGCTCAAGAATGAATATGGCAAATGTGCCAATCTGCCTAGAGCAGGCCGCCCCCACACACTGAGTGACCGCTCAAGAATGGATATGGCAAATGTGCCAATCTGCCTAGAGCAGGCCGCCCCCACACACTGAGTGACCGCTCAAGAATGGAGGCCACCAAGGCACCTATTCTGAAGTTCTTCACCCGTCAAAGCTCTATGGGTGAGTGGCAAAGCTCTATGGGTGAGTGGCAAAGCTCTATGGGTGAGTGGCAAAGCTCTATGGGTGAGTGGCAAAGCTCTATGGGTGAGTGGCAAAGCTCTTATTAAATCTTGACTAAAGTTTGCCCAAAGACCATCAGACTAGATTTTATTTTTGGAGGACACATAACACTGCACATACAGTAATTTCCCAACTATTAGCTGGTTTATTCATTGATTTTGCAAAATGTCTTCAGCTATGAGGTTAATACATGGGGCAGTTATTATGGTATTAAAATGCTTTTGTTTCTTTTAACGTGCATAACGCACTGTCCTGCATCTTATACACAATGTGGCTAATACACAGGAAATTACTGTACCAAAAAGGCACCATCCCTAATCTGAAGCAAGGTGGTGGTACAAATGCACCATGCCTAATCTGAAGCAAGGTGGTGGTACAAACGCACCATCCCTAATCTGAAGCATAGTGTTTGGTGGTGGTACAAATGCACCATCTATAATCTGAAGCATGGTGGTGGTAGCATCATGCTGTGGGGATACTTCTCAACAGCAGGCCCTGGAAGGCTTGTAAAGGTAAAAGTAAGGCACCATCCCTAATCTGAAGCAAGGTGGTGGTACAAATGCACCATGCCTAATCTGAAGCAAGGTGGTGGTACAAACGCACCATCCCTAATCTGAAGCATGGTGGTGGTACAAACGCACCATCCCTAATCTGAAGCATAGTGTTTGGTGGTGGTACAAATGCACCATCTATAATCTGAAGCATGATGGTGGTACAAACGCACCATCCCTAATCTGAAGCATGGTGGTGGTAGCATCATGCTGTGGGGATACTTCTCAACAGCAGGCCCTGGAAGGCTTGTAAAGGTAAAAGTAAAATGAATTCAGCAAACTAATTGGAAATCCTGGAGGAAAGAGAACTACGACTTGAGAAAAGATTTACTCTCCAGCCAGATGAGCTGAAGATTACAGTGAAAACTACACAGAAATGGTGTAAAAGACAACAACGTGTTCTGGAGAAACACAGAAATGCTGTGAAGACACACAGAAATGCTGTGAAGACAACAACGTGTTCTGGAGAGGCAGAGCCAGAGCCCAGACTTCAATCCTGTAGCAAATCTGTGGCTGGACTTGAAAAGGGCTGTTCACACCCGACCCCCTTCCAACTGGACAGAGCTTGAGCAGTTTTGCAAAGAAGTGAAAATTGCAGTAGCAAGATATGCAAGCTGAGACCTATCCATGTAGCTCCAGCTCCATGCTTTAATTCACTAGTTCACATTCCTGAATTTGCATAAAGACATAAAAGCATAATACATAAAAGCATAATAGAAAAGCATGTTTGGCGAGGTCTCTGGCCATGGTCCTGAAGGGCTTCGCGGAATCGTGCCGGAGTCGACTGCGCAGACAGGAGTCGGGCAGGATTCCGCCATACACCCCAAAAATTGCATTTGAAGATGAAGGACCCTATGGCAAGAACCACGCTGAGCAAATTCAATGGAAGTGCGCGAGGTGCGCTTTCCTCAGATCAGAGATTTGATCTGCCTTGCAATGATGCAGCTGGACAAAGTGAGAGTTTACTCCATAGTTTAGCTTACACCAAGCACAAACGTTGAATCATTTGCCCAATGTCACTGGTGGGAATAATGTTTCACGGGTTCGGAGTGTTCATGGGGAAGTTAGCAGAGTGTTAGTGGTGTGGCGAACGAGGCTGGAGGTAGCCTAATATCCATAGCGCTAGCTTCTGTCTTCTGAACGTGTGCCTCTCCACAATCGCGGCGACGGTAACGTGGTGGAGCCTTTGTCTAATGCCACTGGGTATGTTAGACGAGGTCGAAGTACTCATAGGACAGTTAGGGGGGAACGTAGTGGCAGTGTGGGGAGTCGCAATGAGAATGACAGTAGGCCTAGTCCGAGCTGCGCAAATTCTCTCCACTCGGCGCGCGCGAGGCAGATCTGGCCATGCTGCTCGCATGGTGGAGGTGGTGACACGCTCCCTCTCTCTCTCCCTCTCCCTCTCCCACACACACACACATTAGGTCATGCATAGTCTATCACAAGATGATGGGAATGCCGGCCCTGTATGGATAGGGATAGGGAGTCATTATCTCTACAGCAAAAGGCCTGCTACATAAAAAAAAATGTCAGACATTTATTAGTAATGATTTACACTGTTGATTTGCTATCTACTTCCCTGATCATTTAGGACATACAGTACACTATGTGTTCCTTTTTGTGTGTTCATGTCCTTGTGATGTGTGTGTCTTTGTCAGCTAAGAAAAAAAAAACATAAAAAAACATCAACAAAAACAACAAAAAGAAAATAAATACTAACATTGTCTCTTGTCTTGTCTCGTCATCTCACTCCTGATCTGTGCCTTGCCGTGGCAAGTGAGCTTTTGAACTAAACAGGTCTTGTCTACTTGTGTTTGTGTGTCATCTGAATAATATATATGTGCCCCATACATGGAATCAGAGTGCCTACTGTATGTAGTAAATGGAAAATCTCTACAGCAAAAGGCCAGTCTACCACTACATGCATTTGGTTTGTTTCTGCCATTTATTAGTAATGATTTACACAGTTTGTTCACTACTTACTATTTACCTGAGCATTCAGTATTGTGCAATATAGCATACAGAAGCTGAGGGACATTTTGGGGGGGGAAGAAGTGGTGCATTTTATCATTCAAACATGCGACTTTTCATGAAAATTCTATAATCCAAGATGGCCGCCACCATATGACGTCATAATATGCAAATTAGATATAAACATTTAATCTCTACATAAACTTTGGGTCATCCTTAATATTTCTCTAATTTACAGAAAGTCTCTATCTATTATCACTTTTAAGATATAGCCTTTTGAAATGAAGATGTCAAAATTGATCGTTTCGGAAAAAAACCTCTGGCGCCTAAAGGGTTAAACTGTTCTTATCACGAATCAAACGCCGAGATAAGACTCTTTAAACAGGCAAAGTGGTAGCAGTCACCAACATGTAGATGCGTTAGCTGTAGAACGCAACTGAGTTGGTTAGCTGTTTGTTATGGAGGTCTACTACTTATCTTTAATGAGATAGAAATTCGTCACAGCAATTGAGACTTTAAAGATAAATAAGAAAAGTTATTATTGAAATCATGTAGCAGGAAATAGCCTACAAGCTAAGCTAGAACCCACTGCATAGCCCACGGTGACACACACACTGACTAGCAGGAGTAGGCTAGTCAGTAGCCTACTAAAATCAAAACAGTAGGCTAGGTAAGTTTAGCTAACGTTATACAATTACCCTTGGCAAACGGCAGCAGTTTGTAGCCTAGTACCAACTTCATGTGTAGGCTAACCATTAGCCATCTGCAATGAGGGAAAGCTAGTTGCTTGCTAAAACAAAGTGGCAAGAGATGTAACGTGTTAGAAGTTACAAGCTGGGACCCACGCAAATCACGGAATACAGGCACATTGGCTACTGAAACAAATTTGAATGACAAACAACTTAGGATAGACAACACGTTGGTTAACACATTTCTAAGCAAACTTTACCAAAAACCACGAAGGACTGGAAACCTGATTTATCAGAAATGTCACATCTATATAACATGGCCGCTTGCAATGTTCAAATGTGATTCACGGGATATTTAGCCTACACTGACTTCAGTTCATCCTATGCCTCCAGACAAGCAGTAGTGGCTACTCCGTGAGCCTAACTATCAACACAGCCAATGTGACCGAAAAGTTGTTAGCTAAAAACAGGCAAATAGCAAAACAAGTGCCTTCATCTAGTAGGCTATACATGTTTGTGACATGTATATCAACATTCAGCAGGAACGAGTGGGCTTTACAAACAGCTCTAATACAAAGCAACAAGATAAGAACTACCTCCCTCCATAGTTTCCCACGCAACCTAGACCATGAAAGTCTGTAACAGATAGTGGGCAGCAAGTTCTGCTTGAGACAAGCGAGCAAATCGGTAGTCATTGCGAGCGGAGTAACACCGATGCTGCACCTGGTGGAGCGGAGTAACACCGATGCTGCAACTTCGGCAGGTAGACTGTGAATAAATAACCTGACTGATTGAAGAAGGAGGCGTGGCAAATTCCGTCACGCTCCTCCCGAACTTCCGTTTCTAAACGCCATTTGTGACTTGTAACCCAAGGTGCATTTATTAAATGCTGACTTGCTGATACATATATATATATATATATATATACATATATACCAGAGGAGATTACAGCCTAGTGTTGACAGCAACAAGATGGAAGTCAGCATTGAGCTCCCATATTGTGTCCCATCTCTCTTTAATGGTACAGAATTCACTGTTTGTAAGTGGAGCAGTGGCTGTAGCTATTGTGTGCTGTGTGTGTTGATCATGAGAGCAGAGCGCTGCCGTGCTGTGACAGGGTCCTCTCGCTTAATAGAGTTCACTTCCCCTAAGCAGTGATGGCACTTTATGTAACAGTGTTGTGTGTGGGAGGCTTCCACGGCTGAAACCTCTGCACATAAACTCCTGCTCACTGCTATAGAACATGACAGCACACGAGCCTCTCACAGACTCACAACATCTGGCCCTGTAGCACACATTCCCATCCCAACATCTGGCCATGTAGCACACATTCCCTTCACAACATCTGGCCATGTAGCACACATTCCCTTCACAACATCTGGCCATGTAGCACACATTCCCATCCCAACATCTGGCCATGTAGCACACATTCCCAACATCTGGCCATGTAGCACACATTCCCATCCCAACATCTGGCCATGTAGCACACATTCCCAACATCTGGCCATGTAGCACACATTCCCATCCCAACATCTGGCCATGTAGCACACATTCCCTTCACAACATCTGGCCATGTAGCACACATTCCCATCCCAACATCTGGCCATGTAGCACACATTCCCATCCCAACATCTGGCCATGTAGCACACATTCCCTTCACAACATCTGGCCCTGTAGCACACATTCCCTTCCTAACTATGGCATAAAGAGGATATATACTATACCTAACTATGACTTAAAGAGTATATTATCTTATACTTATGCATTGCAACCATGGACATAAATCAAACTAACTCTGAGTCTACAGTAACTCAGATTTTCATGTTTTCTGTTTTCTAAGGCCTTGGAAACTTTACAACACTCTCTTGCCAGTATATGAACGTGAACACATGCATAACTATACATTATACATTAGAACTATGTAAACATTTACAACTAGCACTAGCTTTACAACTGCAGCATATGTTACCTATTTATAAATGCAATCCGTAATTGCCTGAATAATGTTAGAACTGCTGTCTGCTATAATTATTCTAATGTGATTTAGAAGAAATTATTTTTTGAGTTTTTTCAAGTTTAATTATGGATCTTAGCACAAACAAACCCAAAACAGAATCCAGTTGTAGGTGAATCCAGTTGTAGGTGTACACAGGTGTGTGTTTGTAATGAAAAGGACACTTTATTAAGAGTGTGTGTGAGATCACAAGTGTGTGTGAGATTGTGAGATCACAAGTGTGTGTAATGAAAAGGACACTTTATTTAGAGTGTGTGTGAGATCACAAGTGTCTGTGAGATTGTGAGATCACAAGTGTGTGTGAGATCACAAGTGTGTGTGAGATCGTGAGATCACAAGTGTGTGTTATGAAAAGGACACTTTATCATAATTTGTCTTCCCCCTATTTCCATCACAGTGGTGCCAAACAAAGTTGTGCTTGTCAAGAAAGTTGCCTCAGGAAGGAGCCTAATTGCATTTCTGCATTGTGTGTGTGTGTGTTTGTGTGTGTGTGAGAGTGAGAGAGAGAGAGAGCTGTGATAAAACATGAGAGTTTGACAGGTCTGAATGCCTAACTTTTCACTGTGTTGCAAAAGGTGTTTATTATCTGCCTCTCTCCTCCTCGATTCTGATTTACCACAGACGTAGGAGGAAAAATATGTTTTTTTTTTTCTTTTTTTCAATTGACTTCTTTACTGTGCTGTCAAGACGCTGGCAGTGAAAAACAAACCTTTTTCTTTGTGTCAGTATTGAGATGAGCTCTGCGTAAGGTCACATTTGAGCTTTGTATGAGGGTGACAGCTGTTGGTGATGCATGATGACAGTGATTTGTGTGTGTGTGTGTGTGTGTGTGTGTACATGCACACATTTGTGTGTACATGAGAGAGACAGAATTATTCTCACTGAGATTCATCTTTAGTGTTTGTGTGTGTGTGTGTGTGTGTGTAGGTGTGTGTGACGGAGAGTGAGAGGTCCACCTACACACACACACACACACACACACACACACACACACACACACACCTACACATGTCTGTTTGTGTATGTCTGCTCCAGATTGTTCTCTCCAACTGTAATTTCTCATGAGGATATTCATATAAGGATCTGGGTGTCATATCTCATGAGGATATTCATATGAGGATCTGGGTGTCTTGATTCTCATTTACAGTAGGAGTATCATCATGCCATCAGACTTTATTGGGGATAGGGTGTGCATGTGTGCATGCATGCGTGTGTGTGTGTGTGTGTGTGAGAGAGAAAAAGAAGAAGGAGAATGTGTGTCTGGGTGTATCTGTTCCAGTTCCAGTCTCAAATAGCAACAGACTAAAGGCTAGTGCTCCAGACATCACAGACACACCACACACACACACATCACACACACACCACAGATACATTACAGACCCATCACACACACACATCACACACACATCACAGACACATCACACACACACCACAAATACATTACAGACCCATCACACACACACATCACACACACACCACAGATACATTACAGACCCATCACACACACACATCACACACACATCACACACACACACCACAGATACATTACATACACATCACACACACACCACAGGCCAATCACAGACACATCAGCTTAGAACCGGACATCTCCTCCAGGATATGGCCTTCTCTTGGTGCTGAGACGGCAGCTGAGCGGCGCCTGCACTGA
>NC_055969.1:35789433-35814433 GCF_018492685.1 Alosa sapidissima
ACACAGAGCAGGGAGCATAGACACAGAGCAGGGAGCATAGACAAAGAGGAGGTAGCATAGACAAAGAGGAGGGAGTTAGCCAGTAAAGTAAAATAACAAGTACATAACACATGTACATAACACAAATACATAACACGTTATGAAATATTAATGCAATTAACGCATTGTGTTTACCTATTTGCTTTGTTGGGGGCTGATGTCATGTAACAGAGGCCGCAAAACCTGAAGCAGCTAGATTGTTTATTTTATTGTCTATGGAGTTAGCTGAAGATGGAGATGAACGTGAGGAGCTTGTATAGGCGAAAATTATCAGTTTTGGCGAAAATTATCAGTTTTAAAAAGCTGCCTGATCAGTGATCACCACCACCACACAGAGAGACAGAGGAGGGACCAACATTTAGCCAATAAATAGTAGTTGTACTGCAAACTGTTTTTCACTGTTGTTAGAGAAAGTATACAATGTCAACATGCACCAACAGCATGTTACATAAAGATGATACTTTTCGGGTCCTCTCTATAAGGATCCAACTTGACCGTAGGCCCTATGCTACTCCATTTACGAGATCCCAAACATGAAATGAAGTGTTTGCACTTAACTGTGTATATTTTGAGGTATGTATCCATGCCAACAATGTTAATATAATGATCAAATGCATTCAGTGACACTCATCTCATAAACTCATAATTCTCTTATTTTCACCGGAAAAAAATTGGCTAGTAGAAATTCTGATTGGCTAGTAAATTTAGAAAGTTACCAGCCACATTGGCTGGTGATCAAAAAGTTCATTTAGAACCCTGGTGATAGTAACATGCTCCGTGTATTGTAATGCCATCTGTTTCCTCTGATCGCCTCAATGAAAAAGCATTAAAAAGACGTGACAATGAATGAGTGAATGAATGAAACTACAGTGAATTAATATGACAACCGTGAATGAAACAATAAAAACAGTGACTGGCAAAACAGTACCATGTTGGGCTGGATCATCGATGTTGATCGAAGACCAGCTGCTCCGTGTTGATTGTTTGTTCTGTCTTTCTTTGTTGTTGTTTATCGTTGCAGAGACAACAACTTCATCAAGGACTTTCCCCAGCTGGCGGACGGGCTGATGGTGATTCCTCTGCCCGTGGAGGACCAGTGCCGAGGAGTGCTGTCAGAACCACTGCCAAACCTGCAGCTGCTCACAGGTGCGTGAGTGTGTGTGTGTGTGTGTGTGTGTGTTTGCTTGTGTGTATCTGTGTGTGTGTGTGTCTGTGTTAGTGTGTGTTTGCGTGTGTGTGTGTGTCTGTGTTAGTGTGTGTGTGTGTGTGTGTTTGCGTGTGTGTGTGTGTCTGTGTTAGTGTGTGTTTGTGTGTGTGTGTCCCTTTAGTGTCTGTGTGTGTGTGTGTGTGTGTGTTTGTGTTAGTGTGTGTGTGTTTGCGTGTGTGTGTCTGTGTCTGTGTGTGTGTGTGTGTGTGTGTGTGTGTGTGTGTGTGTTTGTGTTTGTGTTAGTGTGTGTGTGTGTGTTTGCGGGTACTGTATGTGCGTGTGTGTGTGTGTGTGCGTGCATTCGTGCATGTGTGTGTATGTGTTTCTCTGTGTGTGTGTGTGTGTGTGTCTGTGGTGCATGCGGGACATGCAGACATGCAGACACACACACACACACACACATGCACACGTCATTTTTTTGCGGGCGGGTCATTAAATATATATATTTTTAAAAATACTTAAAGTATCACGAGAAGGCTAGCATCAATATTTAACTCATAATTGCTTTTCAAAGATATCATTGGTTGAAGCATACAGACCTACTCGCCACATGGGTGGAGAGGTAGAGATGGAGACTAGAGGTGGAGACTGTAGAGGTGGAGACTGTAGAGATGGAGACTGTAGAGGTGGAGACTGTAGAGGTGGAGAGGTAGAGGTGGAGACTGTAGAGGTGGAGACTGTAGAGGTGGAGACTGTAGAGATGGAGACTGTAGAGGTGGAGATGGAGACTGTAGAGATGGAGATGGAGACTGTAGAGGTGGAGACTGTAGAGGTGGAGAGGTAGAGATGGAGACTGTAGAGGTGGAGACTGTAGAGGTGGAGAGGTAGAGGTGGAGACTGTAGAGGTGGAGACTGTAGAGATGGAGACTGTAGAGGTGGAGACTGTAGAGGTGGAGATGGAGACTGTAGAGATGGAGATGGAGACTGTAGAGATGGAGATGGAGACTGTAGAGGCTGTAGAGACTGTAGAGGTGGAGACTGTAGAGGTGGAGACTGTAGAGGTGGAGACTGTAGAGGTGGAGACTGTAGAGATGGAGACTGTAGAGGTGGAGATGGAGACTGTAGAGATGGAGATGGAGACTGTAGAGGTGGAGACTGTAGAGGTGGAGACTGTAGAGATGGAGACTGTAGAGGTGGAGACTGTAGAGATGGAGACTGTAGAGGTGGAGAGGTAGAGATGGAGACTGTAGAGATGGAGACTGTAGAGGAGACTGTAGAGGTGGAGACTGTAGAGGTGGAGAGGTAGAGATGGAGACTGTAGAGGTGGAGACTCTAGAGGAGACTGTAGAGGTGGAGACTGTAGAGGTGGAGAGGTAGAGGTGGAGACTGTAGGTAGAGGTGGAGACTGTAGAGGTGTAGAGGTAGAGATGGAGACTGTAGAGGTGGAGACTGTAGAGGAGACTGTAGAGGTGGAGACTGTAGAGGTGGAGAGGTAGAGATGGAGACTGTAGAGGTGGAGACTGTAGAGGTGGAGACTATAGAGGTGGAGAGGTAGAGATGGAGACTGTAGAGGAGACTGTAGAGGTGGAGACTATAGAGGTGGAGAGGTAGAGATGGAGACTGTAGAGGTGGAGAGGTAGAGATGGAGACTGTAGAGGTGGAGAGGTAGAGATGGAGACTGTAGAGGTGGAGACTGTAGAGATGGAGAGGTAGAGATGGAGATTGTAGAGGTGGAGACTGTAGAGGTGGAGACTGTAGAGGTGGAGAGATAGAGATGGAGACTGTAGAGGTGGAGAGGTAGAGATGGAGACTGTAGTAGAGATGGAGACTGTAGAGGTGGAGAGGTAGAGATGGAGACTGTAGAGGTGGAGACTGTAGAGATGGAGACTGTAGAGGTGGAGAGGTAGAGATGGAGACTGTAGAGGTGGAGACTGTAGAGGTGGAGACTGTAGAGGTGGAGACTGTAGAGATGGAGACTGTAGAGGTGGAGACTGTAGAGGTGTAGAGGTAGAGATGGAGACTGTAGAGGTGGAGAGGTAGAGATGGAGACTGTAGAGGTGGAGACTGTAGAGGTGGAGACTGTAGAGGTGGAGAGGTAGAGATGGAGACTGTAGAGGTGGAGATGGAGACTGTAGAGGTGGAGATGGAGACTGTAGAGGTGGAGACTGTAGAGATGGAGACTGTAGAGGTGGAGAGGTAGAGATGGAGACTGTAGAGGTGGAGATGGAGACTGTAGAGGTGGAGACTGTAGAGATGGAGACTGTAGAGATGGAGACTGTAGAGGTGGAGAGGTAGAGATGGAGAGGTAGAGATGGAGACTGTAGAGGTGGAGATGGAGACTGTAGAGTGGAGATGGAGACTGTAGAGGTGGAGACTGTAGAGATGGAGACTGTAGAGGTGGAGACTGTAGAGGTGGAGACTGTAGAGATGGAGATGGAGACTGTAGAGATGGAGATGGAGACTGTAGAGGTGGAGACTGTAGAGGTGGAGACTGTAGAGGTGGAGACTGTAGAGATGGAGACTGTAGAGGTGGAGACTGTAGAGATGGAGACTGTAGAGGTGGAGATGGAGACTGTAGAGATGGAGATGGAGACTGTAGAGGTGGAGACTGTAGAGGTGGAGACTGTAGAGGTGGAGACTGTAGAGATGGAGACTGTAGAGGTGGAGAGGTAGAGATGTAGACTGTAGAGATGGAGACTGTAGAGGAGACTGTAGAGGTGGAGACTGTAGAGGTGGAGAGGTAGATATGGAGACTGTAGAGGAGACTGTAGAGGTGGAGACTGTAGAGGTGGAGAGGTAGAGGTGGAGACTGTAGAGGTGGAGACTGTAGAGGTGGAGACTGTAGAGGAGACTGTAGAGGTGGAGACTGTAGAGGTGGAGAGGTAGAGATGGAGACTGTAGAGGTGGAGACTGTAGAGGTGGAGACTATAGAGGTGGATAGGTAGAGATGGAGACTGTAGAGGAGACTGTAGAGGTGGAGACTATAGAGGTGGAGAGGTAGAGATGGAGACTGTAGAGGTGGAGAGGTAGAGATGGAGACTGTAGAGGTGGAGAGGTAGAGATGGAGACTGTAGAGGTGGAGACTGTAGAGATGGAGAGGTAGAGATGGAGACTGTAGAGGTGGAGACTGTAGAGGTGGAGAGGTAGAGATGGAGACTGTAGAGGTGGAGACTGTAGAGGTGGAGACTGTAGAGGTGGAGACTGTAGAGATGGAGACTGTAGAGGTGGAGACTGTAGAGGTGGAGAGGTAGAGATGGAGACTGTAGAGGTGGAGACTGTAGAGGTGGAGACTGTAGAGGTGGAGAGGTAGAGATGGAGACTGTAGAGGTGGAGAGGTAGAGATGGAGACTGTAGAGGTGGAGATGGAGACGGAGACTGTAGAGGTGGAGATGGAGACTGTAGAGGTGGAGATGGAGACTGTAGAGGTGGAGACTGTAGAGATGGAGACTGTAGAGGTGGAGAGGTAGAGATGGAGACTGTAGAGGTGGAGATGGAGACTGTAGAGGTGGAGACTGTAGAGATGGAGACTGTAGAGGTGGAGACTGTAGAGATGGAGACTGTAGAGGTGGAGAGGTAGAGATGGAGAGGTAGAGATGGAGACTGTAGAGGTGGAGATGGAGACTGTAGAGGTGGAGATGGAGACTGTAGAGGTGGAGACTGTAGAGGTGGAGAGGTAGAGATGGAGACTGTAGAGGTGGAGAGGTAGAGATGGAGACTGTAGAGGTGGAGATGGAGACTGTAGAGGTGGAGACTGTAGAGATGGAGACTGTAGAGGTGGAGACTGTAGAGATGGAGACTGTAGAGGTGAAGAGGTAGAGGTGGAGAGGTAGAGATGTAGACTGTAGAGGTGGAGAGGTAGAGGTGGAGACTGTAGAGGTGGAGACTGTAGAGATGGAGACTGTAGAGGAGGAGACTGTAGAGGTGGAGAGGTAGAGATGGAGACTGTAGAGGTGGAGAGGTAGAGATGGAGACTGTAGAGATGGAGACTGTAGAGGTGGAGAGGTAGAGATGGAGACTGTAGAGATGGAGAGGTAGAGATGGAGACTGTAGAGGTGGAGACTGTAGAGGTGGAGAGGTAGAGATGGAGACTGTAGAGATGGAGAGGTAGAGATGGAGACTGTAGAGGTGGAGACTGTAGAGATGGAGACTGTAGAGGTGGAGACTGTAGAGGTGGAGACTGTAGAGGTAGAGGTGGAGACTGTAGAGGTGGAGACTGTAGAGATGGAGACTGTAGAGGTGGAGACTGTAGAGGTGGAGAGGTAGAGATGGAGACTGTAGAGGTGGAGAGGTAGAGGTGGAGACTGTAGAGGTGGAGACTGTAGAGATGGAGACTGTAGAGGTGGAGACTGTAGAGATGGAGAGGTAGAGATGGAGACTGTAGAGGTGGAGACTGTAGAGGTGGAGAGGTAGAGATGGAGACTGTAGAGATGGAGACTGTAGAGGTAGAGGTGGAGACTGTAGAGGTGGAGACTGTAGAGATGGAGACTGTAGAGATGGAGACTGTAGAGGTGGAGACTGTAGAGATGGAGACTGTAGAGGTAGAG
The DNA here is from genome assembly GCF_018492685.1 of Alosa sapidissima. Lineage (NCBI taxonomy): Eukaryota > Metazoa > Chordata > Actinopteri > Clupeiformes > Clupeidae > Alosa > Alosa sapidissima. The sequence goes on from NC_055969.1 coordinate 35,795,164, forward strand.
GTGGAGACTGTAGAGATGGAGAGGTAGAGATGGAGACTATAGAGGTGGAGAGGTAGAGATGGAGACTGTAGAGATGGAGACTGTAGAGGTGGAGAGGTAGAGGTGGAGACTGTAGAGGTGGAGACTGTAGAGGTGGAGACTGTAGAGATGGAGACTGTAGAGGTGGAGAGGTAGAGATGGAGATTGTAGAGATGGAGAGGTAGAGATGGAGACTATAGAGGTGGAGACTGTAGAGGTGGAGAGGTAGAGATGGAGACTGTAGAGATGGAGAGGTAGAGATGGAGACTATAGAGGTGGAGAGGTAGAGGTGGAGACTGTAGAGATGGAGAGGTAGAGATGGAGACGCTAAAGAAGCTGAAGACGCGAGAAGTTAAAATAATAAAGACACCCCTCCAGGAAAAGCCATATATGGGAAACATTTGGAAAGGTTCTTAAAGAAGATGACAGTAATGCAAGTTATGTTTTCTGTAGCCTTCTTCTTGCGAAGCCATTTAAAAGTATGACAGCCACAAAACAGGCACGACCAATATACAGTAACTTGTCACAAATGCGGCACTGGTAGACTAAGCCCTCCCAGCCAAACCGAGTAAGTGCAATTCCCAGACCTCATGCAAGCAATAGACTTTTTTAGACTAGGTACAAGACCTAATGACGCTAAGTAAAATAATGATGATACTTTGCCACCTGCCCATGTTAAACTTTTAGCCTACAGCTGTGAGCAGGTAGCTTGACGAGCCAGACCCACATTGCTGCCGCTAGGGTGCATCTAGATGTCTAGGCTAGTGAGCAGGCGCCTGCAGGCATAAATGTTATGGCACACAGGCTACACAGCTATATCTACCGGTATGTATAGGCCATATAGGTTTGTGCATGCATAAAAGTTACTTTGGTTCATTGTGTCTGTGACTTTAAACAGTGTATGTGATTCAGTAAAGCTTTGTGCTTCATTCAGCCAACCAGTTCTTATCTAACGTTTTGACTAGAAATGTATCTCTCCTGCCTGCCTTGCTGCCTTCACCATTTCTGTTTTTGAAAGTAAAATGTATGTCCATGGCCTTGAAATCTTGTCTTAGTGTTTAGGCTACCTTATCCTTTGCTGGTTGCGTGTGTGCTTGCGCTCTTATTCTCAATCTCTCTCCTACGCAAACATTATGTCCTGCATATGTGTAGTTCTACTGCGTAACGTTTCACAAATAAACTAGTTTGTCTTACAGAAATGGCCTACTGTCACACTGCATGGTAGGCTATAACCAAAAGCACACATTTTGTAAATAAGCGGGTCGGATCGCGGGTCGGGTATAATTTTGTCCTAATTAATATTCGCAGTCCGAATTGCAGTCGGGTCATTAAAATACCGGACGACCACGGGCCGCTTGTGACCAAACCCGCGCAACACTGATACACATACAGTACACATATACACACACACACACACAGCTCGGTCCCTTGACTAGACAGAAAGTGTGGGAGACTCCAGTCGGTCAGACACAACGAGACACGACGATACACAACGATACACAACAAGACACAACGATACACAACGATATACAACGATACACAACGAGACACAACGATAAACAACAAAACACCATGAGATACAACGATAAACAACGAGACACAACGAGACACAAGACACAACGATACACAATGATACACAATGAGACACAACGATAAACAACAAAACACCATGAGATACAACGATAAACAACGAGACACAAGACACAACGATACACAACGAGACACAACGATAAACAACAAAACACCATGAGATACAACGATAAACAACGAGACACAACGAGACACAAGACACAACGATACACAACGATACACAATGAGACACAAAGAGACACGAGACACCATGATAAACAACGATACACACCGATACATCCATACATGCATGTGCCAGTGTGTAGGCCACACCTTAATACGCCACGCTAATCAGCCCATTAGTCCAGCAGGCTGCCAATCTCCGCACCCCGGCGCGTCTTTGGCATGCCACCCATCCGTCCACTCTGCTTCCTCCCCGAACCCCCCCCCCCCCTTGAGAGCATCATTCTCTGCCTCTCCTGAGACCCCCCCCCCCCCTCGCACCCGGCTGCGTGTCCGCCTCACAGCTTCCCTAATGGCTTGTTTTGTCTGCGTGCCCTTTTATGGGCACGTAGTGCCGTCATGCCTCAGACAGCTGCCTCCGTGTTAAAACACTCCAAATTGAATTTGAGCCGTCGCCCTCGCCGCACTTCAGAGTGTGTGTGTGTGTGTGTGTGTGTGTGTGTGTGTGAGCCGTCGCTGCCCTCGCCGCACTTCAGAGCACTCAGAACAGACATCCTCAATCAAGCGCCGAGCCACCGAGGAGCCAAGGCCAGACACAGAGACCAGTCGCTCCTAATTAAATACTCCCGCTTAATTAATATGCAAATGGACCTGCTGATGAACTTGTTGTCTGTCTGTGTGTGTGTGTGTGTGCGTGTGTATGTGTATGTGTGTGTGCGTGTGTGTGTGCGTGTGTGTGTGTGTGTGTGTGTCTGTGTGTGTGTCTGTGTGTCTGTGTGTGTATGTGTGTGTATTGTGTGTATGTGTGTGTGTTACAGGCGATGCTCAGTTCAATGAAGCGATGGGCTACCCTATGGTCCAGCAGTGGAGAGTGCGCAGTAATCTCTACAAAGTCAAACTCAGTGCCATCACTCTGGCCACAGGTATGTAGGCAATGGACATCTTTACAGTCAAACACACACACACACACATTCACACACACACACACACAGAAACACAAGCATTCATGTTCACAACAAATGCAACACTGGGCACAGCAGTGGAATGCCATACGTATGTGCCATAAGCAATACAGCATTGTTTTCCATCTATGAATACAATCCTTATATTCCAGAAATAGTTTCCAATGCATTATTTACATGCCAGCCTACATGTGTTAAATATAAAAAAGCTCTAAATAAATATTGGCTTTGCTCTACATTTGGAATAATAGGAAACATACCTCCAGCCTGGCACATCCTTTTTATGCCCTGTGTGTGTGTGCATGGTGTGTGGTCTAGGCTTCTCTAAGGTGCTGACCTGTGTGTATTGTCCTGTGTGGTGTGTGTGGTCTAGGCTTCAAAGTGACCTGTGTGTATTTTCCTGTGTGTGTGTGTGGTCTAGGCTTCATAGTGACCTGTGTGTATGTGTGTGTGTGTGTGTGTAGGCTTCTCTAAGGTGCTGAAGAGTGACCTGTGTGTGTGTGTGTGTGTGTGTAGGCTTCTCTAAAGTGCTGAAGAGTGACCTGTGTGTGTGTGTGTGTGTAGGCTTCTCTAAGGTGCTGAAGAGCCTGACGGGAGACAGCATGCGGGACGAGATGCTCTCCTTCATCCAGCAGTATGGAAGCCACTACGTGTCCGAGGCTCTCTACGGCTCCGAGCTGGCCTGCACCATCTACTTCCCCAGCAAGCGGGCCCAGCAGCAGCTCTGGCTCCAGTACCAGAAAGGTGAGAGAGAGAGAGAGAGAATAAAGAAAACATTATTTTGCACACATGGATATTTTTCTCTGAAATCAAGAGCAATGAGCATACATCTGTTCACATAAAATGTCAGGTCAGGTCCGATGTAGAAGATGGGACATTTGCAAATGCCAATCAATCTGAAATATAAAGGAGCATAATCATGCAGTGAATAAGAAGCAGTGCTCCCTCAGAATGGTGTATAAGCAGCAAGGCTTTGAACCAGTTCACGGAACGAAATTGAAAACCAGAAACGTTTGATGTTTTCTTAGGAACAGAAACGAAACCAGAAACTTTCCATTTTTTATGTTCCGGAACAGAATTGTTTATCTAAAATAACACTCATAGCAGAGCCGGCGAGGGGGGGGGGGGGGGGGTACTGTAGTCATAGTCATAACCTCTTAGTCATAACCTCAGAATGTATTATGGGATGCATCAGCTATTTGACAGCGAGGAACAGGCATCTACGGCATGGTGGTGCAGATGTGTTTAGTCATCTCGACTGCTAGTGCATTGACGCTAGCAGGTTAGCTTAGTCAAACACAGCGACGCCATTCTGGGTAAATTGGTACTTTGTAACGTAGCTGAACAGAGCAGACAAGAGCAGGGCTCTCAGGTGTCACGCATTGAGCGTGACAGTCACTCATTTCAGTCTTTTGTCACGCTCTCCCGCCACACATTGTATTTCTCACGCAGAAAAACTATTTATATATTTAATATGCTGCGGCAGCGCCCAAAATGTCTCTGGCCGCGCCGCTCTCACTATGGAACCGGCAGGAATCAAGCGCGTCTGTCCTGGAGTTGAGCCTGCCACTTATCAACCAATCAAAAATAACGAGAGGGGCTACACAATAGCCAATCAGAAAATAACTATATTGTATCTGGGTAAGATTTAACGCAACAACCAATGAAAAACGCGTATCCTGGAATTGTTGAACGTGAATTATTGAACGTGAACCTGTTACCTACTTCTTCCAAGTTTCGTTCACCTTGGAGCTTCGAGCATCAGTTCATGGTTTCAGCACAGAGTAAGTCATCTTTTAATGTTATTGCATCTGTATTCAAAAATGTCGGGTAAAAAGCAATTAAGCATCCTCTCATTCACCCTGAGAGGAAAGCCCCCTAAAAGGTCCAGGTTAGTGGATGCTCAGAGGTGGTGAAAAGGCCCATTATTGAATTGTCAGTGCCATGTGTCAAATCATTTCTTTTGCAAATCTGAGCAATTATAAATCATACTTTTGCCCCATTTTGACTTAGGAGGGCATTGCTCCTACATACTTTAGCCAATAATCAAACGTCTGCTCTCTTTTGGAAAGCTGAGACACTGTTGGAAAACAATTAGAATAACTGTGTGATGTACTGACACAAAGTTACAAAGGCTAGATTATTCTTTTCTTTTTCTAGCGGATAACAAGCATCTTTGAACTGACCACATTTCAGCCCTCTAGGTCTTGACTTGATATGACTTAAGTCCTAGCATTAGGTCTTGTCATGCTGTGTGCAAAAGTAGATCAATATAGAATGACAACATGAGTACTTTAGACCATTATTTGCCAAGGTATGCTCATGCACTTGGTAAAATGCCCTATGAAAACTCCCCATAGGACTTTGGGTTCTCCAAAATGCATACTGGCAATCAAATGCTTACTGCATATGAACCCCACATTAGCATAATCTTGGCCTCAAATGAAAGGTAATACGTTTCATGCTTGCATTTGGATTGTAGGCTACTTCAGGTTCTGGTATGACTACACTAAATATGGAATAATTTCAAAAAATACAAATCTTTACAATTTCTATTTCAATTCAATTGGTGTGTATAAGACGGGCTATATTTCTGCACAACTAATATTGGATCAACTGGTAACTGACCTGGGGCTGGTGTATGCTAGCTGGTGATGCTAGTTGCGCGTGTAAATCCTCACACCCCTAACCTTAAGAGCGCTTCTAACCGCTGAGTTGGAAGCCTGGGCTTTTAGCTCAGTGGTTAGAGCGTTCGACTCCCATGCCAGTGTGTGTTGACGTGGCGGGGGGGGTGATTGTCGACAGGGAATGTCACTCTTGCCTGTCCTCAAAACTTGAGCCCTGCAAGAGCCTCCATGGTACGTCCAGGCAAATGGGAGTTGTTGAGTTAAAAATGACCTTCAATGGGGAATAATGGATTCCACTGCCGCAGATGCGAAACTGTGCTGTTTGCATACCAAGACGACCCAGTTTGACAACAGAGCCGTGCCCCTGTGGTGTGTGTGTGTGTGTGTGTATGTGTCCCAGGTACTACACTTGCACCACACTGTTCAGCGTGATTATGTAAGATAAATCACCCCACTGTGTGCAGCGTTGCACAACCAGAAACAGGAATGCAAAGCATATTGACAGCAAGTGTGTGCGCAAGTACAAATGTTCTTTTCAGACACACACACACACCTTGTTTGAAAACATTGCCAGGAGCACTAAATGTTTCAATAAGAAAACACACACCTTTCTGTCACTGGTGTGTTTATTTGATATTGACTGCCTGGGGGCTATTTTTCAACACTGCTCACCTCTCTCACACACACACACCCTAATGGTCCATGTTACACAGATCGTATTACCTTGTACGCATTAATCTTCTTTGCAGCTTAGGAAACATATTATTTGGTGCTGAAATATATTAGGCAGTGGAACTTGCCTTGCAGGACTGTTTCTTCATTCTGTCCCACAACAGCATCCCTAGAGCAGCTGCTGGATCTAATAGAACACACACACACACACCGTCATATCAGTTAGGCCTGAACAAATACTGCATGAGCAAGGTAATAACTATTTCTACTTTCCTCACTTGAACTTTTGATGGATAACAGTGCTTAAATTCGCCATCTCCATTTACAAACTCCAAACACGAAGTTACAATATAGCTACTGAAAAGACAAGAGAAATGTAATTCTGATTTTCGCCTCCCTGTGAAATTGACTTCAGAAGACGTGTTCCTTACATCTCTCTGCTGTGCTGGCCCTGGTCTGTCTATCCTTTACATCTGCCTGACAACAGGACTCCATCTGTTCCTCAGGTGACTAGGAGGACTGTTCACTTCGCTCACCACAGCACAACTCACAGGGAGAGAGTGCAATTTAAAGACATGATTCATTTTTTGGAAGAGTGCAATTTAAAGACATGATTCATTTTTAGAGATCACTCACAGGGGGAGTGCAATTTAAAGACATGGTTCTTTTTTAGAGATCACTCACAGGTTGCTTCTGCGCATGAAGGGGAAGACTAAAACCTGAGGGTAGAAGAGCACTCACACCACTTTGGAAACCACAATATTGAAGTCTTTTATTAATGTTGGATTTATTGCACGCAACTGATTAACATTACAGATATGAACGTTTTGAGTGTTGAGACTTCACAGAGCAACACCAACACGACAGTACCACGTCCACTCATGAACGTGACGTGACATGCGCCCATGCGAGCGGTCACTTGGCCATATTGCACATCTCTCTCTCCCTCTCTCAACTCAGCTCAGTCTACAGATCACAACAGATCAGCAATATGCTGTTTATTGATTCTGAGCGCAGAGCAAATGGGCCATCTGACGATGTGTACAGCTGCACGAGCGTCTACAGATAGAATGCCATTTAGAGTTCTTAAAGTTGCCATGGTCGCAGGCACGCCCTCTAATCTCAGCCGCGGGTAAACAGTACTCTTGCAGCAGCACAAGTTGTGCCTTTAAAGACATATTATGAGTAGATGTGTATATCGTTAAGATTTATATTTGGATGTGCTGATACTTTGTTAAATACAGAATTCTTTAACGTAGCAAATCATTCTTGGGTCTGTAAAACCCAAACACATCTCTGCTGTACGTCCATGTTGAGATGGGAGCTTGTTACGGACCCATCTGTATGAGTGGGCGCAATGTTTACCTGTGAGAGAGAGAAAGATAGTTTCACTGCTGTTTTTCTGCAGCGTGCCTGACTCTACACACCTCCACCTCCACGTCCACCTCCACCTGCACCCCCTCATCCCTCCGCCTGAGCACACATGTACACTATGACCAGTGAAACCGGCTCTCACACACGGGATTGGGGAAGGTGGACAGAGTAGAACACACACAACGTGTCAGGTGATATGACACCTAAACGTGGCGCCAGTGCCCTGATGGTGGCCCAACAGCACCAGCGTCTGGCCAGATAAGGGCCGAACCAGAACCAGAACCAGGCCCGGGCCAGAGTCACTATAAACACAGTAAACAAGTAAGATTCAATACACTTCAATCAAGGCAATAAACGCTTGTTTTGTCTGACAAGGCGTTTGTTCTTGTTATGGTAGAGCATTTCCAGTGTTTTCTGTTTTCTTTTGGTCATTGTTGTGAGGTGAGCATTTCCCAAGATCGTTTTGGTCATTTTAAGTCATATTTCCAACAAAGCAGCAGAATTGAACTTCATAAAACAGGTCAAGGAGCACTACAAGGACAAAACATCTAGAAACAATCAAAAATGCTCTGTAATAAGCAGAGATAACTTGTCAGACTTATCCTTGATTTAAATGTATTTCGTCTTGCTTAGATTTACATCTCCTGCAGCGTAGGGTGAAAGATGACTGAGGATGATGCCGTGACAGAAGGCTATGCCTCCGTACAGGAAGGACAGATCCTATCAAATTGGCGTAAACAGTAAAATCCACCATTCAAAAAACCCAACGCCAGTCTCGTGTGATTCATCACAAAGAAACAAGGACACTTAAAAACATCGATGCTTTGTTTTCTTGTTTAGATCAGATATAACAACATAAGCCTGGAGCCTGCCTGGTCACCGTCCCAGTGATGATTATTTACTTGTAATCCTGTCTTAGATGATCTGGATGCAGTGTGTGAGTGTGTGTGTGTGTGTGTGTCTTACATGATCCGAATGCAGTGTGTGTCTTACATAATCTGAATGCAGTGTGTGTGTGTGTGTCTTACATGATCTGAATGCAGTGTGTGTGTGTGGGTGAGTGTGTGTGTGTGTCTTACATGATCTGAATGCAGTGTGTGTGTGTGTGTGTGTGTTATACATGATCTGAATGCAGTGTGTGTGTAGTGTGTGTGTGTGTGTGTGTGTTTTACATGATCTGAATGCAGTGTGTGTGTGTGTGTGTGTTATACATGATCTGAATGCAGTGTGTGTGTAGTGTGTGTGTGTGTGTGTGTGTTTTACATGATCTGAATGCAGTAACACAGTTGGCATGCTCAACACAGCAACACACAAACAAACAATAAACAAACAGAAAATACAAAATAACAACATTCTGGTTTTAAAGCCTTCGGTAACTAAACATTTTTCCAAATTCTTCAAAAAGAGTACTAAAACATAACTAAATGTTTTTGTTTTTTTTAAAAAAGCAGTCTGATGAAAGTAACACCATTTTAGTGTTCCACAGAGCGTTTTATTGTTTGTGGTCCCCCCAGCATAGATCATCAATGCTACATGGTATGAACATATAAACTAATGATTCATTTCCGTGAATGTCTTGCCATTTTGATGACGTCAGGCTTCTTAAGGGAGCCAAGTTTCTCTTCCGATCAAGCAAGCAAGCCATTCATGTAGACGCAGTGTGACGGAGCAGGGGACACAGAATAGCACTAGCGTTGCACATCGCTGGCACAGGGGACATGGTGTAGTGGGCTGTGCTGCGCTGCATTGTACAACAGACACGTTTCAGATGACAAGGTCAATCCTTAAGGTATAGAGATATTGACCTACCTGACACATTAACTGACACACACACACACAGTTATTTTGTAAATGTCAGACTCCTCATTCTCTACTGGTCTCTCAGTGAGAAAGTCACGTCACTGAGACATTAAAGCAGCATTCTCACAATTTCACATTGATTGACTCTCTCTCTCTCTCTCTCTCTCTCTCTCACACACACACACACACACACACACACACACACACACACAACACTGTCCAATTATTGCCTTCCGTTGTGCTGTGGCCTTCTGGGAGGCCGTTAAGGGAGGCGGCTTGGGGCAGCAGACGCTCCTGGCGTCCGTGACTGTTCCCTGGAGCGTGTGATCTGAGCCGGGCCGAAGCCATCTGACCGGGGCCCAGTGTGATTGTAATAAAGGCGGTCTGTCGCCCGATCTCTTGCGCTTCCCCTGACAACAGGAGCTGGCCTCAGAGAGGATCGGTCAGTCAGTCGCAGTTTAGATCGTATCAGAGGAGCGGTCAGTCAGTCGCAGTTTAGATCGTAGCAGAGGAGCGGTCAGTCAGTTGCAGTTTAGATCGTAGCAGAGGAGCGGTCAGTCAGTCGCAGTTTAGATCGTAGCAGAGGAGCGGTCAGTCAGTCGCAGTTTAGATCGTAGCAGAGGAGCGGTCAGTCAGTCAGAGGAAAGATTAAAGTGGCGAATAATAAGAACACAAATCTTTATCCACCACATCCCCAAACGCCCCAAATCCCCCCCCCCCCCCCCCACCCAACACACACACACACACACACACACACACACACACACACACACACAACCCCCCCTGGCTGAGTTTTAGCAGATGTAAGAGTGCAGTCTTCTCTATAAGAATGTGTCCACCTGCAGCAGGTGTAGGAGTTGGGTCTGGGGCAAGTTCACGTGTCCACCTTTAGCAGGTGGAGGAGCGCCGTCTCTGCAGGTAAGTGTACACCTTGACGCAGTGGTCCCAGCAGTCCAGCACGAGCAGCTGCCCCTTCTGCGTGACGGCCACGCCCACAGGGCAGGTGAGGCCCTCCTGGATGAGCACATTGTAGCCGCCTTCCCTGGGGAACTGCAGGATCTCGCGCCGGCCGCTGTCCGTCACGATCAGGTCTCCGTTGGCGTCCACGCACATGCCGGTGATGCAGCGGAAGTCCTCCGTCTCGGAGAAGAAGTGGCTGAGCTGCCGGCCCAGCTGACCGTCCGTGCCGACCGAGCCGATGGAGAAGCCGCCCTCCAGGTGGTGCTCGTTGTGGCGGTTCTCGATGTTCAGGCCGAGGCCCTGCGTGAAGTACACCGTCCCTGTGGGGTCGCACGTCACGAACTTGGGCCGCACCGCCGAGCACAGCCGGTTGTAGTTGACCACGCCCACGTTGCGGTCCACCGCCAGGCACCAGAGCTTGCCGCCCTCCACGTCGGACACCACGAACTGACCGGAGGGCATGGCAGCGATGCCCCACGGCTTGATCAGCTGGTTCTTGTGGCAGGCCACGCAGTGCCCGTCGGTGGTGTAGACCTTGACGGAGTTGTCGTAGTTGTCGGTGACGCCGATGAGGCCCTGCTGGGTGATGGCGATGGACAGTGGGATGAGGTTGGGCAGGTCGGCGCCCAGGAAGCTCAGCACGAAGTTGTCGATGCTGCTGGGGTTGCGGCGGATCTCGCGCTGGAAGCCCTTGCGGTTGAAGATCTGGATGCGGTAGTTTCCGCGGTCAGCCACCAGGACCTCGCCCTGCGGCGTGACGCACACGCTGACCGGCAGGTTGAACATGCCCGGCAGGTTGCCCTTGCACCCCATCTTCTTCACGAACTGGCAGAGCTGCGTGCCCGAGGAGGACGGAGATGACCCTGCGGCGCCGCCGGACGCCCCGCCGTCCACCGACTTGGACTTGTAGCTCCCGGGGGACGCGCACACCGCCTCCTCCGCCGCCGCCATCATGTCGATGTCGCGGTAGAGGTCGAGCGGCGCCGAGGCGGCCGTTGCCGCGGCGACCAGCTCCTGCCCGTCCTCCTCGTCCATGTTGACGGTGCACGGCTTGGTGGTCAGCTGACACACGTCCAGCGGCTTCGGGTGCTCCATCTTGACCAGCTCGGGGTCCTGCAGCTTGAGCAGCAGCGGCAAGCTGGCTTTGAGCTCGGGCTCGTCCTCGTCGTCCCCTCCTCCTCCGCTCGCGCCCGCACAGCCGCTGTCCTCCAGCAGGGCGATGTCCGACTGCTTGATGCGCGTGGTCAGGTAGTCGCAGCGCGACACCACCTGCACTTCGGCGATGTTCAGCAGGTACGTCTGCTCCTCCAGGCTCTGTGCGTTCAGCTTCTCCACCTCGGCCATGGAGGCGGCGAAGGCTCGTCTGGACCGGCCCAACTCCTCCTGCAGACGCAGCTCTGCGCGCGCGTACTCCTGCTGGACCGCCTTGTACTTCAGCCGCAGCGACTTGGCCACGCTGTCGATGGCCGCCTTCTTCTTCTGAATGCCAGCCATGGTGTCGCGGAGCGCTGCTAGCCGGCCGCCCAGCTCCTTGCGGTGTTGCTCGGCGGCGGCGCGGATGCTCTGGACGGAGTGACCCTGCTGCTGATGTCCCTCGGACTTGCACGAGTCGCACAGCACCAGGCCGCAGTCTCGGCAGTACTGCCGCGGCAGCCTGTTGCGGCACGCCTTGCACATGAGCAGGACGCTGGGTCCGCCGCAGGACGCGGCGCAGTCGATGATCTTCAGCACGGTCAGGTTGTCGGCCAGCTGCGAGATGCTGCTCATGCGCGACACCTTGCTGCAGAAGGGGCAGCGCACTCCGTTGATGGTGCTGGCCAGCAGCTTCTCCAGGCACTGACGGCACACCGTGTGGCCACACTGCAGCAGCTTGGCCCGCAGCTGCTCCTGGTCGTACGTCTCCAGGCAGATAGGACACTCCAGCACCTCCCGCAACAGGTCTGGGTCCAGCGGAACCGCTACGGCCATGCTGCGTTCCACTGGCGCCGAGGGAGCCTAGCAACAGACAAAACAATCAGCTCAACCCCAGTCAGTTGCAGTACACACAAGAGTAATGTTACTCCTGTCAGTTGCAGTACACACACAAGAGTAATGTTACTCCTGTCAGTGTTACAATTGAACACACGGCAGGAGTAACATTAGTCCTGTCTGTTCTAGGCCATGTAAATAGAATTTTAAATGCATGTATTAACACCTTAGTGAAACTTCAGTAAGTTTAGGTGTGTGCAAGCGATTATGCAGGCATATCTTGCATAAGTGCTACACAGAGCAGTTTATGATCTGTTTGCAAAGTGAGCTGATTGGAGGGGGGAAAAACGTCGCACATAAACATGGATACTATTTAAACAGACAATGACAGCGCACATTCCGATGTGACTCCTCGCATGGGAATGGGACACACTTGGCAAGAGGCAGCGACAGTTTAGACAGGCTGTGACTAAAGAAAACTTCGTCTAACTGACGTGTAACGTTTGACGTTAACACGGAGTCACCAATGAATTCGAGTCACGATGATGACAAGCTATCTTGGTGTCAGCACAACCTACACAGCCCACAGCAACTGCACCGTATCATCTCTACTTCAATATTGTATTGGTGCCGTTGAAAACACAAATGGCACAATGACTCAAGTCATCTTCATCACCACAGCATTTCTGAGTAATGTTTTGCTAGCTACATTAGCTAGCCACCAAGTAGCCTGGGTGTCGATTACAATAACACGTCGGACGAGTTTGTCCTTCTCATTGCACTAATGTATAATGGTAGCCACCTGGACTTATTGCCAATTCAGAATAGTGAGTGGAGGAACAAATTAGTGGCACGATCATGTAGCCTGATCGTGCTAACACAACATTGCAAAGACGTTAGCTGGTGGCTAGCGCTAGCAAATTATTCTCAGGCCTCTCCCACAGTATTTCAGTATGTATTTGCATCATTGTAGTCATAAAAGCCACCAGTAGACCCACATTAAGTTAAATCTGCCATAGCCTGGTATGCATCAGTGTTCGTTGCTTCAACGATGAAGCAGTTGTTTTGCAGCTTACCTTGGCTTCAATGTCAGGTCTGGTGAAACGTAGCTAGCTAACGCAGCAGGGCGTTCTGCGGTGGGTGTGCTTGCGAGACTGCGGTGTTGACGTAGCCGAGTGGTTCACAGATGCCCCCTCCCACCCCCGTTTTCATTGGCGCAGTGCCTTGCAGCTGGACGAGAATATATCATCTGGTTGGTAGGATTACAAGTCGGTCTTTTTAGAACTGCATTGGGAAATCGAGTTCTTGTCAGTCTCATGTTTTGGTTGGTTTCTTTTGTTTTTTTCCATCACAGTTACATCCACAACTTTAGTGCAGAAAAAGAAAGTAATACGTTACTGATGCTTTTTGATACATCGATTAATTCATTAAACTTTTCAGTGCCAGGTTTTGTGGTGCAATGTTGAAGGGTATATGTATAAGTTATAAGTTATAATAACACTGTGCAAATAAGGGTTAAAAAGACGCATTTCTTTATCTGTTTTCAGCTGGACAATTACAGTGAGTGTAAAATAATACCGACTCTGACTAGTGAGAAGGGGGGCGTTGCCGGTGCAGAGATGCAATATGCTTAACAGTCACTAGATGGCAGCAAAGGTCTATCTCAGGTTATTTTCCAACAAATACGGCTGTATGTGAAACCAACATACCGGTACTGTAGGCTACTTCGGAACAACTATGGTGTAAACAAAAATGAATTATTGTCATAGGTGGTAGCCATGCCAGTCTCTAGGTATGGTGAAGGGTATGTGATGATGTGGGGCTATTTTAATTCCAAAGGCCAAGGGAACTTTATCAGGATGCATAGTATCTGGATCCATGAAATAAGTGGCCTTTAAAAATAAAAATCTGCCTGCCTCTATGGGAATTTAACATAGGGGTGCCAATACTTATGACCCCTGTATTTTAAGGAAGATTTATTTATTTATGATACATTATTCATTCACAAAGAAAATTGGTGTCCATAAAAGTTGGATATTTCCTCATTATTTTACTTAAGGCAATAAGATTATTTTCCAAAAGATGATTTTATATTCCTCTTTTTAGTCAACTTTAGCAGAGGTGCCAATACTGTTGGAGGGTACACCATTATTTAAAGCCTATTGTAGCTCACTTCATAGAAAATACACTTGTACACATGTATTTGGACAATCTTTTTTTCAAAAGGAACTTCAGCTGTACTTCAGCTGTCACAAAATGTAGTGGAGTAAAAAGTAAGATATTTGGCCTAGAAATGTACTGGAGTAAAAGTAAAAAGTTTAACAAAATTGAGATACTCAAGTAAAGTACAGATACATGAAAAAGCGACTTAAGTACAGTACAGAAGAACAGTAATTACAGTGGATGGAATCCACTATCTTGAAATCTCCTGGCTTCTTCTTCTTATTATAACCTTTTCAAGAAATGCGACTCTAACCGCTTAACGTACAGACATGTTGAAATAACCGTTCTGAAGGTCTGGAATGGGGCAAGAGAGTTATTATTTCAGATTTTTTATAAAATTTATACTTTTTGAGAAATAGGGGATTAAAAATGTTAAAAAGCTCAATTTTCCCCCTTAGACTTCAAAGGCTGTGATGTCATAATGGCCTAAAGGCAGCTGCGCTTGTTAAGCTCCCAGAGTAGTTCCCGGGCTAATTAGAACACTGGCACAGGTGTCACCTGTGAAATCAAACTGTCTCAGCTTCTAATGCATACAATCTGGTGCTCCCTAAAACTACACATCCTGTTTAAGTGTTTCCCGTGTGTCAAAATAAAAGTCACAGCTCATGCTTTGCGCATTATATCTGCAGAACGGTTTGACGCATGTGCTTCAAATTTGGTACAAGTGTTTGTATGACTCAAAGATGAAGTGAGTTGATGTTGGAGGTCAAAGGTCAATGGTCAAGTAATGAACACTCTGAGTGCGATATCTCAAGAATGCCTTGACATACATGCCTGAAATTTGGTATGAGTATTTGTATGGATTCAAAGATGAAGTGAATAGAGAGAGACCTTGAGTGTTATATCTCAAGAACGCCTTGACACACAAGGCCTTTTGGTACGAGGGTTTGTATGAACTCAAAGATTAAGTGATTTAATGTTTTTTTTTCAGGAATTTCCCACCAACATTAAGCCAGCAGCTTTCCATCCACTATTGTAATTCCTCTGGCATTACATTCTAGTTGAGTAAATGTACTCAAGTAATGGCCACCACTGGGCTCCTGCTCTAGCTCTGTAGGCAGGGTTCTACATTGGGTTCTAAATTAACTTCCTGGGTTCCTGCTCTAGCTCTATAGGCAGGGTTCTAAATTGGGTTCTAAATGAACTTCCTGGGTTCCTGCTCTAGCTCTATAGGCAGGGTTCTAAATTGGGTTCTAAATGAACTTCCTGGGTTCCTGCTCTAGCTCTATAGGCAGGGTTCTAAATTTAGTTCTAAATGAACTTCCTGGGATCCTGCTCTAGCTCTGTAGGCAGGGTTCTACATTGGGTTCTAAATTAACTTCCTGGGTTCCTGCTCTAGCTCTATAGGCAGGGTTCTACATTGGGTTCTAAATTAACTTCCTGGGTTCCTGCTCTAGCTCTGTAGGCAGGGTTATAAATTAACTTCCTTGGCTCCTGCTCTAGCTCTATAGGCAGGGTTCTAAATTGGGTTCTAAATTAACTTCCTGGGTTCCTGCTCTAGCTCTGTAGGCAGGGTTCTAAATTAACTTCCTGGGTTCCTGCTCTAGCTCTATAGGCAGGGTTCTAAATTGGGTTCTAAATTAACTTCCTGGGCTCCTGCTCTAGATAGATAGATACTTTATTGATCCCCAGGGGAAATTCAAGGTCTCAGCAGCATACAGACAACACAAACACATTCTTTAACAGCAGAAAGAGTAATTAAAGTATATCATATAAAAACACAACTAAGCAATAAGGACAGTAGAAGATAAAGAATATGCTAAATATACTAAAATACAAATTATACTAACTAACACTTAATCTAAATCAATTCTAAAAACAGTATCCATATAGTGGTGATTAATCAATCAAAGGCGCTTGCAATGACTGAGGCAGGGACTAAACCTGTGATTCTCTGTGCATAGTAAGGTAAGGTAAGGTGCTCTGTGTGAGTGAGTGTCACAGTGATAGTGCAATGGTGATAGTGGTCATGGTGATAGTGCAAATGAGTAAGTCAGTGCAACAATGCAGAAATAAAGTAAAGTAAAGTCTATATATTTAAATATTTAAAGAAAAGGTATAAGTGTGGGTTATGCATATGTGCTAATGTGCTAATATAGCACGCAAACAGTGAGGCAGAAAGACAGTGGTAAAAGTGGCTAGTGGACAGACAGTATCCAAACATGGAGGGGGTGAAGAGGCAGACAGACTATGCAGAGAAGTCTATCTCTCCTCTTCCCTTAAGTGAAGCTCTATAGGCAGGGTTCTACATTGGGTTCTAAATTAACTTCCTGGGATCCTGCTCTAGCTCTGTAGGCAGGGTTCTACATTGGGTTCTAAATTAACTTCCTGGGATCCTGCTCTAGCTCTGTAGGCAGGGTTCTAAATTAACTTCCTGGGATCCTGCTCTAGCTCTGTAGGCAGGGTTCTACATTGGGTTCTAAATTAACTTCCTGGGATCCTGCTCTAGCTCTGTAGGCAGGGTTCTACATTGGGTTCTAAATTAACTTCCTGGGATCCTGCTCTAGCTCTGTAGGCAGGGTTCTAAATTGGGTTCTAAATTAACTTCCTGGGATCCTGCTCTAGCTCTGTAGGCAGGGTTCTAAATTAACTTCCTTGGCTCCTGCTCTAGCTCTGTAGGCAGGGTTCTACATTGGGTTCTAAATTAACTTCCTGGGTTCCTGCTCTAGCTCTGTAGGCAGGGTTCTACATTGGGTTCTAAATGAACTTCCTGGGATCCTGCTCTAGCTCTGTAGGCAGGGTTCTACATTGGGTTCTAAATGAACTTCCTGGGATCCTGCTCTAGCTCTGTAGGCAGGGTTTTACATTGGGTTCTAAATGAACTTCCTGGGATCCTGCTCTAGCTCTGTAGGCAGGGTTGTAAATGAACTTGGTCAATGTGGCTGGTAACTTTCTAAATTTACCAGCCAATCAGAATTTCCACTAGCCAAATGTTTTTGCCTTCATGATTTCATTTTATATATATAGTTTCTTATATTAAAAAGAAGATATTAATTATCATCAACAATGACAAGCCAGCTGGAACCTGCCACTCATTTTCTCTCCCTGTCGTGTGCAAAGTATCATCTTTATGTAAAATGCTGTTGGTTCATGTTGACATTGTAAACTTTCTAACAAGAGTGAAAAACAGTTTGCAGTAAAGCTACTATTTATTGGCTAAATGTTGGTCCCTCCTCTGTCTCTTGGTGCCCTACGCACAGTGCATGATGTGTGTGGGGGTAGCGGCAACACTGATCAGGCAGCTTTTTAAACTGAAACTTTTCGCCTACAAGCTCCTCACATTCATCTCCATCTTCAGATAACTCCATAGACAATAAAATAAACAATCTTGAGGTTTCAGTTACATGACATCAGCCCCCCACAAAGGAAATAGGTAAACACAATGCGTTAACGCAATTAATTGCGTTAATATTTTGTAACGTGTTATGTATTTCAAAATTAATCGCTGTGATTAATGCGTTAATTTTGACAGCCCTACTTTTTATTTTACTTTACTAGCTAACTCCCTCCTCTTTGTCTATGC
Organism: Alosa sapidissima; assembly: GCF_018492685.1. Classification (NCBI taxonomy): domain Eukaryota; kingdom Metazoa; phylum Chordata; class Actinopteri; order Clupeiformes; family Clupeidae; genus Alosa; species Alosa sapidissima. The sequence goes on from NC_055969.1 coordinate 35,813,043, forward strand.
TCCCTGCTCTGTGTAGGTGTGTGTGTGTGTGTGTGTGTAGGTGTGTGTGTGTAGGTGTGTGTGTGTGTGTAGGTGTGTGTGTAGGTGTGTGTGTGTGTGTAGGTGTGTGTGTGTAGGTGTGTGTGTGTAGGTGTGTGTGTGTGTGTAGGTGTGTGTGTGTGTGTGTAGGTGTGTGTGTGTGTAGGTGTGTGTGTGTGTGTAGGTGTGTGTGTAGGTGTGTGTGTGTAGGTGTGTGTGTGTGTGTAGGTGTGTGTGTGTAGGTGTGTGTGTGTGTAGGTGTGTGTGTGTGTATAGGTGTGTGTGTGTAGGTGTGTGTGTGTGTGTGTGTGTGTGTGTGTGTGTGTGTAGGTGTGTGTGTGTAGGTGTGTGTGTGTGTGTAGGTGTGTGTGTGTGTGTAGGTGTGTAGGTGTGTGTGTGTGTGTGTGTGTGTGTAGGTGTGTGTGTAGGTGTGTGTGTGTGTGTAGGTGTGTGTGTGTGTGTAGGTGTGTGTGTGTAGGTGTGTGTGTGTGTGTCTTTGCTCCCTGCTCTGGCTCCGCTCGTTCTTCTAATTCCTTGTGTTTACTAGTAGACGCTCCGTTCGTTTCCATGGTCTCTCACGCTGGTTTCACTGCAAACTGCGCACAGCCAAAGGGTGTATGAAACGTCATCACGTAGCACAGTGGTCATGGGACAATGATCATGGGAAATGTAGGAAGTACTGCCAGGGGGATATATGACCAAGAACAGAGCCTAATGTATCATGCATGTAATGCCTCATGCATCACTGGCCAAACTGGCTAGTAAGTTTTTATTAACACCCGTCAAAATTATTTTTAACCCGCATTAGGGGGTTGGCGGGTGTTAATTTAGAACATTGTCTATTGGATCCTGCACTAGCTCTATAGGCTCCTCTAGCTCTATAGGCTCCTCTATAAGCTCCTCTAGCTCTATAGGCTCCTCTAGCTCTATAAGCTCCTCTAGCTCTATAAGCTCCTCTAGCTCTATAGGCTCCTCTATAAGCTCCTCTAGCTCTATAGGCTCCTCTAGCTCTATAGGCTCCTCTAGCTCTATAAGCTCCTCTAGCTCTATAGGCTCCTGCTCTAGCTCTATAAGCTCCTCTAGCTCTATAGGCTCCTCTATAAGCTCCTCTAGCTCTATAGGCTCCTCTAGCTCTATAGGCTCCTCTAGCTCTATAGGCTCCTGCTCTAGCTCTATAGGCTCCTCTAGCTCTATAGGCTCCTCTATAAGCTCCTCTAGCTCTATAAGCTCCTCTAGCTCTATAGGCTCCTCTAGCTCTATAGGCTCCTGCTCTAGCTCTATAAGCTCCTCTAGCTCTATAGGCTCTTCTAGCTCTATAAGCTCCTCTAGCTCTATAGGCTCCTCTATAAGCTCCTCTAGCTCTATAAGCTCCT
>NC_055969.1:35829433-35839433 GCF_018492685.1 Alosa sapidissima
TCCTCCCCCTCTCCCCTCCTCCTCCTCCTTCTCCTCCTCCCCCTCTCCTCCCCCTCTCCTCCTCCTCCTCCTCCTGCTACCCTTGTGTTTTTTCTATCACGTTCTCCTCTGTGTCACGCTTGGTTTCAGTTGTTCTGTGCAAGTTTTCTTTTGGTTTGAGGTTAGTTGTTTCTTCACCATACTGTCCCTTCAAAGCTTTTTCCGGTTCCTTCGGGTTTGTTGTCTGGACTGACTCCCTCTAAGCCACAATTAAATTGTCTGTTTATTCAGGGGAGACTGGATTGTATTACTCTTCAAGAACAAACATGCAGTAATCGGTTGCTCTGTTTTTCACATATGCAACCGTGCGATCATGCATTCAGCACAAGAGCATTTTTTGTGTCTGTCAAGTTTTTTGATTGTGTCTGCATTTTTTTTAGGAATCTGTATGTGTGTGTGTGCGCAAGAGAGAGAGAGAGAGAGAGAGAGTAAGAGTGTGTGTTTCAGACTGGTGGTCAGTTGTCGAGGTCATTTCCTTGTTTGTGTGACTGTATGCAGGCTCCTCAGGCCAGCTTCCTGTTGTGTTTCTCATCATCTGTTTCCCATTGGCTGAGGAGGCGGACGCAGTTTCACCCCCCCCCCCCCCTCTCTCTCTCACACACACACAGACACAGAAGCACACACACCTCCCCCTCCCCCTCTTCATATTGTTTAGTGGGCGCGAAGCCACATGGCAATAAACATCTCCATTCTTTCATCCATCCATCTCTCTCTCTCTCTCTCTCCATATTAAGGAAAGTATTTGTAATCCACTAGATTATGTGTCTGTGTTTTTTATTGATATATGCCTGATCTGTGTGTGTGTGTGTGTGTGTGTGTGTGTGTGTGTGTGGGTGTGTGCACATGTGTGTGTGCATGTGTGAGTGAATGTGTGCATGCCTACACTTGGAGGTGCAGATATGATTGTTTGTGTGTGTGAATCTTTTTTTTTTTATTATTTATATTTTATTGTTTTTCCAGGGAAAGGGGAAGTGGGGAACAACACACATTAAAAACAGAACTATGTACATACAGGGAGTTTGTCACATACATATTCATACAATAGGATACATTTACATTATAAAGTCATATTAATAAGGTCACTTGGCTGGAGCATTTCAACCATCGCTCTAAGAAGAGCTCCATTTTTTGGTTAACATAGGCTGCTATTTGTTCCATCTTGTATATTTCCACCACAATGTCTCTCCATGTACCCAGTGTTGGGCTTTCTGGTTGTAGCCATTTTCTTGTGATAGCTTTTTTGCTGGCCACCAACAGAATGTTCATTAAGTATTTGTCCACTTTCAGCCAGTCTTGAGGAACACATCCCAGATATAAAGTCTTAAATTCCAGTGGCAAATCCTCTCTGAAAATGTCCTGTGTTGAATTATGTATTTCTGACCAAAAACCTTGAATTTTTGGGCAATCCCAAAAAACATGGTGGTGATTTGCACTTTGTTGACCATATTGTCTCCAGCAGGTAGGAGTGGTGTCACTGAATTTAGATTTCTGGGATGGGGTAATAAAATATCTAATAAAGTTCTTCCAGTTAAATTCCCGCCAGGTCGTTGAACTGGAGCATTTCCATGGATATTGCCATATTCTTTTCCACTCTTCATCTGATATTTCACTTCCTGTTTCCCTTTCCCATTTTGCTTTAATATATGCTGTGGAGTGGGTGTTGTTCTGTGCAGTTATATGTGGCTGATATAATACCTTTACTTAAGTTTGAATTATATGCTCTTCTACATAGTTCAATAAAACTGTGATTTATTTCTGTCATATTTTTAACCTTTGTGTTAACATAATGTCGCAGTTGTAAGTATCTGAAAAAGTCTTGCTTATCTAATTGGTGCTTTTCCTGTAACATCTCAAAGCTGAACATTGAGTTATCCTTCGTAATGGTACATAAAGCTGTTATTCCTTTTGCGGTCCAAATTTGGAATCTATTATCCATTGCATCAGGCTGATGGGAAGCAGCCTGTCTTCAATGTCTTTCCATTGTGCAAGGTATGATGGTTTGCACCAGCATAATATTGTTCTTGTCTGGGCAGCAAAGTAGTATTCTCTAAGAGATGGTAAGGCCCAACCTCCCTTTTCTTTCATTAGTTGTAGTGTTTTGAAGCGGACCCTTGGTCTCTTCCCTTGCCATATATATCTAGACAACATCTTGTCCCATTCATTAAATTGACTCTGTGGTATTTCTATTGGTAGAGTCTATTGGTAGAGTCTGAAATAAATATAGAAACCTTGGTAATATGTTCATTTTGATGGATTGTATCCTGGAGCTGATGCTAAGAAAGGGAATGAGGTTCCACCTTGAAATGTCCTCTTTAATCTTTTTATCTAGAGGGGAGTAGTTATAATCTGATAGTTTTGAGAGATCTTTTGGGATAGTGATACCCAGATACTTAATATGTTTTGTTTGCCATGACCATGGGTATTTGGTCTTTATCTCAACTGGTGTATCATTATTATAAGCTAATATTTGGGTTTTGCTTACAGACCTTATACCCTGACAGTTCCCTGTACTTCTCTAGTGCTAGCATTAGTTGGGGCAAAGAGGTGTGTTGGGTCACTGAGATAGGTTATCACATCATGCATAACAAGCTATCTTCTGTTCTCTTTCTGCAAGATTTATCCCTTTGATTTCTGAATTTTGTCTTATATATTGAGCAAGTGGTTCAAGAAAAAGTGCTAACAACAGTGGTGACCAAGAACATCCTTGTCTTGTTCCCCTCTCCAAGGTGAAACTATTAGAGAGATAGCCATTAACTTTGACCCTTGCTGTGGGGGTTGTTGTATAATGTTTGTATAGTGTTAATGATCCTATTGTGGAAATTAAATCTGTGAAGGACTGTGTATAGAAAGGTCCAGGAGACAGAGTCAAATGCTTTCTCTGTGTCGATACTAACCACTATTGCCTCCATTTTGGTCTTAATTACGTGGTTTAGAATGTGTAGTGTCCGTCTTATGTTATCTTGTGTTTGGCGTTGGTGTATAAAGCCTGTCTGATCATTGTGGATCAGGTGGGTCAGTAGCTTCTCAAATCTCCTGGCTATTATGGAAGTAAACATCTTGTAATGTAGATTTAAAACAGATATTGGTCTATATGATGCACACTTTGTTTTATCTTTGCCTTCTTTTGGAATGGCTGATATAATTGCCTCACTCCAGCTTGGAGGTATTTGTGATTTTTCCAGGGTCCAATTTAGTGTGGGGAGTATGACTGGGATTAATTTGCTTTTAAACTCCTTGTACCATTCTGCTGTATATCCGTCGGAGCCTGGGGATTTACCCACTTTCAGTTTGTTAATTGTGGCTAGCAGTTCACTTTTGCTATCTCTGCTATAAGTGTATTGTTCTGTTCCTCTGTCAGTGTAGGCAGTTGCAATGAGTTTAAAAAGGTGTCAGTCTGAAGTATGCTTCCACCAGGGACTCTGGTATACAAGCTTTTGTAGTATTTCTCAAATGCTTCATGAATTTCACTTAAGTTATTTTTAAGTTCTTTTGTTAATGGATCGTGTATTTTATTAACTGTATTTTCTCTTCTCATTCTCTTCTTCAACTTCCACGCAGTTTCACTGATTTGGAACCACTTTCATAGAATCTTTGTTTTAAGTACATAAGGTTTCGTTTAACATCCTGTGTAGTTATATTTCTTATTTCGGTTCTGACTTTATCCATTTCCTGTAGTGTATTCCTATCTGAATTCAATTTGTGCTTTAATTCCAGATCCTTTAATTTTTTTTGTAGTCTGTCAAGTGCCCCCTGCCTTTCTTTTTTCTTATGTGAGGCTATTGATATAATGTGAGGCTATAATGTCTTATGTGAGGCTATTGATATAATTTTCCCTCTTAAGACAGCTTTCATGGTGTCCCACAACATGGGTGGTGATGTTTCCCCATTATCATTAAGTTCTAGGAAAGTCTTTATTTCTTTTCTAATTTCTTCCTTAAATATAGGGATTTAAGGAAGAAATTAGAATATAGGGATAAATAACATTTAATAGGCCAGAGTTTAGCTTCCATGTAGTATTTCTGGGTCGTAGGTTAAGATCAACTGTGAGATACATAGGTGCGTGGTCACTTAAATCTATTGTCCCAATATCACAAGCATGTATTTTATCCTTGTCCTTTCCAAATGTCATAAAATACATCTATTCTTGTATATAGGGCATGGGGGGCTGAGTAGTGGGTGTAGTCCCTTCTCCCTGGGAACAGCTCTCTCCAAATGTCAATAAGACCAACATCCTTAAAAAGTGTTGATGTTTTTGACCAACCTTGTTTCATCTAATTTCCCACTTGAACAATCAAGTTTTGGTTGTAAATGAATATTGAGATCTCCCCCACATATAAGAAGACCCTCAGTTTCTGTTATCATCATTTCAGTTATTTTTTGAAAGAAGGATATATCACTTCCTGGGGGTGCATACATGTTTAGTAATGTGACTATGTTTCCATCTATCTTTCCTTTGACTAAGATGTACCTACCCTCTTGATCCTTTATTTCAGATAGTTTTTCGAAAATAACTTTTTTGGAGATAAGGATTGCCACTCCTCTTCTGTGTTCTGATTTATATGATGAGAAAAATAATTTGTTAAAACCCATTGTTCTTAGTTTTCCATGTTCCTTGTCATTTAGGTGGGTCTCCTGTAAATAAACCACATGTGCCCTTTCTCTTTTCATTTTAGATAGAATTTTAGATTGCTTAATAGGATTTAACAGCCCGTTAACATTATATGAGATTACTTTGGTGTTATCACCAGCCATTTGTATGGTCTGTGTATCCTTATGTTGTGACCAAATGTTTCACTCCCTGTGAGAACGATGTAAAAAGAACTTACATACCAAAACAAAAAACAAGAAAACAGTGATTCCAAGGCAGGGGTCTCTAAACGACCCTTTGATGATCTAGTATGAACGTCTAGCATGGGAGGAAAGCCTCTCCTGTTCATGAGGTGGGCCTCCCCTAAAAAATAAAAAATAAAAAATATTCATGAAAGACAAACAAAAAGAAATTACAGGTGGTTTTAACTCCACCTGTGTCTCCAGCTTCAGATCTCTTCTGCTGAGTGAGAAATAAGTCTCTCCCTACCACAAGAGGCATATTTGCACCCTGTCCTCTGTACACCCATATAATATGAAAATTAAGTACTTGTGAAGTGAACTGAAGATTTGATTATCCAGACTAAAATCGCCAACTATGGGATATATAAAACAGACATAAAACATTGGCTGCCTTTCAATATATAAATGTATAGGTAAAAATAAATAAATGAAAATTGTGACCATTGGTCAGCTTTAAACTTCAACCAAAATGTTCTCTTTTCCAAAGGCAGGGAAATTAAAAGTATTGTATGATTTAAATTACATGGAAAACAATTTCCATAATTGTTTGACACATTAAGCTCGCCTAGTCAACATAAACCATGTCGCATTCTCTCTCAGTGCGTTAAGGAATGCTGAACTCGAGATTAAAGAAAAAATAAAGAGAGAGAGAAAAAATGGCTGGCATATTAATAATAAGAGTAGTAAAACAAAATATGTCCCCATAGCTCTCTATGAGTGCATACCTAAAAGGCATCACTCTGCATTTGAAACGGTCTCACCAGGTACGTCAACAAATCCATGCATCGCTTGCAGTAGGTTGCCGTCTGTCCGCGCTCGGCTGCTCTTCCCACTCCAACCCATGCGATGCCGATCTCTCTCCAGTCGTTCATCTTTGGATAGCTCCTCTTCGATTCCCAAGTGTCGCAGGCCGTCTGCTGCCTCCCACGCAGAATCGAAAACCAGGGTTGTATCTTGAGTGAACACCTTCAACTTCGCTGGCTTTGGAATTTGATTTGTTTAGCTTTCAATTGCTTTTTGATGGACGCATATTCCATTCTCCTCTTCTGCAGCTTAGGTGAGTAATCATGGCTCAGCGTCATTTTCTCTCCCTTGTAAGTTAGACGTTCCACGCTTTCTCTAGCACTAGTTGTTTAGTTTGAAAGCTGTGGAATTTCAAGACAAAAGACCTGGGACTTGAGGTTTTGCTGGTGGGTTTTTGTAGAAGGGACCTGTGAGCATGGTCCAGTCGTAGCTCAAACTCGGCCGGCAGTTTAAGAAGTTCGTGGAGAAATTGGTCAATCCATTGGACTGTATCTCCTTCCTCTGAGCCTTCTTTAATTCCGTAAATCCGACGTGACGCATTCTCCAGCGTTTCACAGTGAGCCTCCAGCTGTCTGTCACGATGCAGGAGAAAAGACAGTAGCTGTGTGTGCCGGTTGTGCTCATCTTCCATAGTGCTCACTCGTTCCTCCACCTCGGTAATTCTCCCCCCCAGACCTCGGACAGTTTGGTCCATGTTGGCAACATGTTCGGAGAGTTTTTCAAGCTTCTCGTTTACTTCTTGTCGAAACTTTCTGAGTTCAATTATGATGGTGACATTGATGTCACTGTCAGGACCTTGCGTGGTATTGCTAGTCTCGCCGGTCATGGCTAGGTTAGCTGGCATGGATGTGCTATCCTTGCTGAAGTACTTCGAATTTTCTTCTTCCTTTGACTTTGTGGCTTTAGTTTTTCCTTTGTTATGACTCATATTTATATTAGGCGTCGAGTTTTTCAAATTATGGGGACTAGTTCGTTTTTTTAAAACTTTATATTAATAATATAGGACAGGGAGCGAACCTGTCAAGCAGCCGCACGGCTCATGACGTCACCGGAACCGATCGTGTGTGAATCTTTCATAGACTCTATTCCCAAAACAGATGCAGAATCTATTGATCTGTAAATATCAACAGTCAGTCGTCTTGTTTTTTTCTGCATACCATTAATTCAAATGTATTAGACATAGCAAACATGCAGTCCTTGCTATTGCTGTTGGGGGGTTTATTACATGAGACGTTTCATGTGTCAGAGGTCAGAGGTCATACGTATCCTGTCTTGATGATCAATGAACATCTTCTGGAGGTGATGCACATGTCTGTGTATTTGTGTGTGTGTGTGTGTGTGTTTATGTGTGTGTGTGCATGTGTGTGCACGTACAGTATGTGTGTATGTGTCTGTATGGCTGTGTGCTTGTTTGTGTGTGTGTGTGTGCGTGCATGTGTGTGTTCCCTGGTTACTAACCATAGCAAAGTCTGGAACATGACGTGTCTGAGCCCATCACCAAATTGACATATTTGCCAGGAAATGTTTGGCAATGTGTTTGTGTGTCATCGGGAGCAGTATGTGTGTGTGTGTGTGTGTGTGTGTGTGTGTGTGAATGCCGTCTAACCTGCAGTCATGCAGAGATGCGAGAAGAGCACAAAAGCATAGCGCCGCTCTACCCGAAACACACACACACACACACACACACACACACACACACACACACACACACACACACATACACACTATCTGAGCCATTAAGCAAACAGTGTTAACCACAATGAGCCACAATAAGCTGGCGCATAGTAACTTCCCTTCTGTTCAGCCCATTAGCAGTGATGCGCACACTCACACTGTCAGACGCACGTGCTTCAGATAGTCTAGATTGACATATACAGCGGGGGGCATTGAAGCAGAGAAGGCATATGACAATGGTTGATCCCAGGAACTTAAAGGAATCCACATTGGACACTGTGTCATTCAGAATGGCAGGGGGGTGGGGGGGGGGGGGGGGTACTTCTCCTAAAGTCCCCTGTCATCTCCACAGTCTTCTTGGGGTTTAACTCCAGGTGGTTCTGACTGCACCAGTGGACCAGCTGTTCCACCTCCTGCCTGTACGCAGACTCATCACCATCCTGGATCAAAGCAATGATGGTGGTGTCATCTGCAAACTTCAGGAGTTTTACAGACGGGCTCTTTGAGGTGCCGTCATTAGTGTAGAGGGAGAAGAGCAGCGGGGAGAGGACACACCCCTGGGGCGCCTGTACTGATGGACCGGGTTTTGGATGAGATGCTCCCCAGTCTGACATGCTGCTGTCTGTCAGTCAGGAAGCTGATGATCCACTGACAGGTAAAGGCAGGCACTGAGAACTGGGTGAGCTTCTGATGTAGGAGTTCAGGCATGATGGTGTTGAACTGGGTGAGCTTCTGATGTAGGAGTTCAGGCATGATGGTGTTGAACTGGGTGAGCTTCTGATGTAGGAGTTCAGGCATGATGGTGTTGAACGCCGAGCTGAAGTCCACAAACAGGATCCTGGCGTACGTCCCTGGGGAGTCGAGGTGAAGCAGGATGAACTGCAGTCCCATATCGACAGCATCATCCACCGACCTGTTTGCACTGTAGGCAAACTGCAGGGGGTCCAGCAGGGGTCCTGTTATGTCCTTTGGGCCTGTGCTCATTTAATCCTGTGATGGAGGGGTTTTTGGGGACTGGGATGATGGTGGACGTTCGCCAGGTGATTGGCTGGAAGCCAGGTGCGTAGTCCCCGCTGCTTTCATTTCACCAGCACTCCTGCCCGCGTCCCACGCCTGCGTCTCCGGCACATTCCATGGAGAACGGCAGCGCCTCCGGCACATTCCATGGAGAAGTGCAGCGTTCCAAAAATCTCTGATTGGATCAGTGAAAACTGGAGAAAAAGTTCCTAAAGAGGCTTCGCTGATGTTTCAAGGGTTTTCGCTGCTTATTCGTCGGCTCTGCCATTATACACACGTTTGCAACAATCGCTAGCGTTTCGTTAGCCTGCCTCTGTGCTGTAAACTGATCCTGCTTCGGTCGGCGGGTAGGATACACCGAACTTGCAAGTGGGATATTCTTCCTACAGGCAGTAGGGGCGGGCGAGAGAGCCTTCATTCGCCCCGTAATGAGTCATTTAACCATATACCGACTTACGAAGATGATTAATTAACACGAAAACGTTGCCTGGTGTCCCTTTAAGAGTTCCTAAAGAGGCTTTGCTGATGTTTAAGAGTTCTTCCCTTGTTCCTAAAGAGGCTTTGCTGATGTTTAAGACTTCTTCCCATATAAAAGTTCCTAAAGAGGCTCCTAAAGAGACACAAAAACCAAGTACTAGAGAGCGAAGTACCGATGCAGCCATCCGCGGCGGCATCTTGGATCGTTCATCTAAAATGACTATCGCGAGAAGATAACACACATATCTTTATTACACTGCATCATTTCATGGAAACAGACCATTTGCAATTGTGCTTTGTTGAATTTCGGCAAATATCACTTTTATTTTGCCCTGTAATGGAAATTCAGCTAGAGAGACAGAGAGACAGACAGACAGACAGACAGACAGACAGACTCAGAGAGATATATAGAGAGAGAGACAGACAGAGAGACAGAGATATATATAGAGAGAGAGACAGACAGAGATATATATAGTGTCACGTCCCACTGTCTAGGGGTGGTGTGGGACATGAGCAAATGATAGGAGATGGCAAAAACTACTGCGGAGGATCACTGCAAAAATATTTATTTACAAAAATATAAGAAAAAGTATTATAGAACAAAAACTAAGGCTGCAACAAAAGTCCAAAACGAAAGGCCTGGAGCACAGACCCAGGCCATCCCCAGCCTATTCCCGACTCTCACTCCGAGAGCAGGCAGGAGCGACGGAGACAGAACTGCTGGAACGCGTGGCTTGCGTGACGCAGCGGAGCGGCGTAGCAGCGGCAACGAGCAACGAGCAACGAGCAACGAGCAACGGCAACGAGCTCCCGGATGACGTCAGCGGGCACCTTTTATAGGCCGGCCCAGCAATTAAGCCCCCTGCTGGACTGTCTGAAACACAACAGAAACATACACAGGACAGACCAAAGCAAACAAACACTGATAAAACATATAGGGACGTAACAATAGAGAGAGAGACAGACAGAGAGACAGATATATATATAGAGAGAGAGAGACAGACAGACAGACAGATATATATATAGAGAGAGAGAGAAAGACAGACAGACAGAGAGATATAGAGAGAGTCAAGTCAAGTCAAGTTTGGTTTATTGTCATATGTATTTAGTAGGCCTACAATACAATGAAATGCAGATGAGAGGGACAGACAGAGATATA
>NC_055969.1:35849433-35851933 GCF_018492685.1 Alosa sapidissima
ATCATAATTTAGACCAGAGTTTAGTGAAGACAAAAGGATCATAATTCTGCTGTTCTATAAGGCTGCACTCGAGCTCTCGGACGCTTCCATCAGCTCTTTCCATTTATTTATATTCAGCATTATTGTAAAGGTCTCCAAGTCTTACAGGTTTAACAAATACTGCACACCACCTAATCACTTTTCCAAACTCCCTTTCTCTCCCTCTCTCTCTCTCTCTCTCTCTCCCTCTCTCCCCCCCTCCCTCTCTATATTTCCATGTTGTTTCTGTCACACACATTCACAGTGCACCATTATATTCACCTTAGGTGATTGACTCAGAGCCCGCAAATATGTTTTGCGTTTAGTAAATAGAATAAATCAATAAATGTTAGTCCTGATAAATGTTTAGCCTTGAGCTGACCAGTGCGCGGCCATCAGAACGTTCTCGAGCCGCATTCCATAAACAGGCCTGTGTGATGTTTTGTTTTTGTTCGGAACACCTCGCCTGCGTTGGGCCGGCATTGTGGAAGCCTGGTAGCCCCCCCCCCCCCACCACCACCACCACTGCCCCTGGGCTCGGACTGTGCTGATGTTTACGTCTCCTCATCAAGGCCACAGCAGCCTTCAGTTCATGTTTAGCGGCCTGATTATGAGTGGACTGTAAATGGCTGGACTGAACTAAGGTGAACTCTCTGGTTTTTTAGTGTTGCACAGACGGCTAACGCTTCAGGTCATCCAAAACGTGGCCTTTAACAAAGACAAACAACAGTGTGTGTTTTTAGTGTTGTGCAGACGGCTAACGCTTCAGGTCATCCAAAATGTGGCTTTTAACAAAGACAAGCTTGTGTGTGTGTTCACACCACCTGTTTTAGCTGCAGTAGATGACTTCCCTGTGAAGGTGGCCATTGATTTGGTGTTGTTTCAGAAGAGGGACAGAGGGTATTGTAATCGGGTCTGTCCATGCATGTGAGTGTGTGTGTGTGAGTGTCTATGTGTGTCAGGATCACACAGATGTTACTCAAATTTAGATTGATGTTGTGGCTTTTGAGAATAGCCAAGACCATTTCAGACATACACCCCTGCTGGAAAAAACAGCTAGAAACCAGCTCTTGCTGGTCTTTGCTGGTGTAGCTGGTTGGGCCACCAAGTGGACATGCTGGCGTGACCATCTGAGGAAGCTGGTCATGTTGGTGTGACCAGCCTGTTCGGTTGGTTACAGCTGGTGTAAGATGGTCATGCTGGTGACCAGCCTGCCAAGCTTGACATTGTTGGTGTAAGATGGTCATGCTGTTTTGCTAGAATGACCAACATAAGCTGGCATGGCCAGTTAAACCAGCAATGTAGACCAGCAACACCAGCTAAAATAAGGTGGATAAACCAGCTGAAGGTATGTTTTCGCAAGAGTTTTGCTGGTCTAGCAGGTCAACCATCATAGGGTGATCAAACAAGCTGGTTGATGAAGATGGTCAACCAGCAAACCACCTTGAGCTGGTCACGCTGTTTTTTTCAGCTTGGAGAAGATTCAGCCATAATGCCCAGTTGGCGGATGGCAGCAGGGAACGCCTCCATGTTGTACCCGGGATCTCCCTCACGGCACCTTTGTAATATTGAAGGGAAACTCTCAAATATAAATATATCTAATAAATCAAATATATCATCTTGTACCTCTACAAAGTATTATTTCTAATTTTGTTTGGTTGAACTATTGTTCTTTTTTCTTTTGAGAACACCTGCAATTTCAAGTCCCATCCAACTGTTTGAGTTTGTTTTCTCCAGACATCCTGTTCTGCTTTGCGTCTGTGCCCTCTGTTCTTACTCGTCTCTGTGTGTGTGTGCATGTGTGTGTGTGTGTGTGTGTGTGTGTGTCAGGCTTGTACAAAATTCCAGAATTGAATTGAAACTGGCTCTTAAATTCCAATTATATTCTTGAATTTCACTTGCATTTCAATTGAGGTAGCAAACAGGAAGCAGAATTGCAATTCGAATTGTGCACAACCCTGGTGTGTGTGTGTGTGTGTGCACTCGTCTGTGTGTGTGTTACGTCTGTGCTCCCCCTTCCTACTGCTCTGTATGTGTGTGTGTGTGTGTGTGTGTGTGTGTGTGTGTGTGTTGTGTCTGTGTTCCCCCTTCCTACTGCTCTGTATGTGGAAGTGTGTGCGTCTTTGCTTGCGCCTGAAGGACCTTGTGCGCGTCGGCCGCACGGTCAGACCTGTAGGTGGCGCAGCCGCCCGGTCAGACCTGTAGGTGGCGCACAGACACAACGAAGGGAAGCGACACGCAGGACATCTCAGCACAGCAGAACATCTCAGGACACGCAGGACATCTCAGGACACGCAGGACATCTCACCACAGGACATCTCACTCCTATGGTGATGTCTAGATAGGACATCACCATAGGACATCTAGATAGATAGATAGATAGATAGATACATAGATACTTAATTGATCCCCACACAGCTGGACATCTCAGCACACCACATGACACGTAGGACATCTCAGCACATGCAGGACATCTCACCAC
>NC_055969.1:35856933-35866933 GCF_018492685.1 Alosa sapidissima
GTCAAAAAACACACCCTTTCTTCTCTGTTATATTGCTCCGGAACTGTTCATCGCAGCGAAATGAAACCTTTATTGCATGGCAGAGCAGAAGTGGGGCTTTCCAAAGAGACTACACACTGGTCTGTATGATCAAGTATGAAAATAAAAAAAAAAAATCATGAAATTAAATCAAATTGCATCATATTTACAGTCTATACTTCTCTGCGTTCACCTGCGAACCCATTACTCTCGTTTGAATTACTCGCGAACCCGTGTTTGCATCGATATGGCAAGCATATCAGATGAAAGAGGGGACACCGGGCTATCCATCGTTTATCGATCCTTCTGGCTTATAAAAACAGACGAAGTGACTGCAAAATAATAACGTCATGTACACAAACCAACGCTGCACACCCATTACTCTTGTTTGAATTACTCGCGGACCCGTGATTGGATAGATATGCCACGCATGTCAGATGAAAGAGAAGACACAGAGCTATCATTTGATACCAAGTACATCATTCTGGGTTATAAAAAAGACAAAGTGACAGCAAAATAATAACTTCATATAGCTGAACTTACCCCATGTTTTTGTCTGTTCTTGTGGCAAAGCATGTTTATAATCCAACGCTATCGTGTGTTTCTCTATGGCAAAGCATGTTCATATCCGGTTTTGAGTTCCTAGCAAATTCCTGCATGGCATCCAATTCAAGGCTCACATTGCATCCCAATTTGTTCAACAAAGAAAAACCTTTTTTGCCTTTACTTTGTTCATGGCAATCCAGTAAAAAGTTGAGAATCATTATGAGTGCATAGGCATGCAGGCTAACACGCAACCTCGGGTCAAGTCAGGTCAGATCAGTTCGTGTCACAGATATGGAGCACAGAAAGGTCATTTTTCATCACTAAATAAAAAATGGCATTTATTTCCGTAAATCACACACCACATATTTCTGTAAATTGCTCAGCCCCAGAGTATCCCTCCAACATGGCAATTATATTGCCCGATTCAGGACAGTCTGCCCTACACACACATGCATGTAGAGCTATGAGCTTGCTGTGGTGAGATACATGTCAAAATATAAGATTTTTTATAATACGCTTTTTATATTTTAATTCTTTAAAAATCTAAATAAAATGCTAGTACTAATACATGGAATGATGGCAGATCTGGATAGCCTAGACTCTGCTGAAAAAAAAAACAATATATAATATGTGTGTGTGGCACTTACAATGACCAGAATAAATCCTTATGAATAAAGGTAGTGAAAATGCCCTAAAAACAGCTTAGGGTTCTAAGGGTTAAAAAGGCATTTGTGGAGAAGATGTATAAGTATGACGCCAGGCTATCGTTTAGTGTATCAACTGTATTCTGAATACCGCCCATTTAATTATAACTGTATTGAAATACAGTTACTCATATTTTGCATTTTAAATATGTACTTTAAAATACATGTATTCTGTTACTTCCCAACACACACAAACCTATGCATGCATAATTTATATGAACACGGAGCATTATAATGTATGCACACATACAAGTGTGCGCACACACACACACTCAATGCAAAGGTCATCTCAGGTTTCAAATATTCCTCTTCTATAGCGCAGTTCCATTTATATTGCAAATGAGATAGTGCAGTGTGCTAATGAGATAGAGCAGTGTTTATATTGCTAATGAGATAATGCAGTGTTTATATTGCTAATGAGATAATGCAGTGTTTATATTGCTAATGAGATAATGCAGTGTGCTAATGAGATAGTGCAGTGTTCTAATGAGAGAGTGCAGTGTGCTAATGAGATAGAGCAGTGTTTATATTGCTAATGAGATAATGCAGTGTGCTAATGATAGAGTGCAGTGTGCTAATGAGATAGAGCAGTGTTTATATTGCTAATGAGATAATGCAGTGTGCTAATGAGAGAGTGCAGTATGCTAATGAGATAGTGCAGTGTTTATATTGCTAATGAGTAGGGCTGTCAAAATAACTGATTAATTTCGATTAATAAATTTGAGAAAAAATAACTGATTAAAAAAATTAGTGCAGATTAATCGATTCCGTATGACCTTTGACCCCGAGCAGTTCTAGTCAGTAAAAATTAGACTGTAAAATGAAGGAGAGAGAAGAAAACGTGCTGCCTGGATCATTGATTGGAACATTTACTTTTAAAAAATGGCCTGATGGTGTTGATAAAAAATTAAAGTGTTCAAAATAAGCTCCTCTGCAATGTCTGCAGCAAGGAATTTGCATATCACCGGAGTTCATCAACTCTATAGTCGCACATCAATGCAAAGAAATAAGTGTTGGCATTGAGGGGAGTGTTAATTAATTTTCATTGTGTCCCCTAGGTTATATCTGTGGCCTGAAATGCCTTGTATGTGAAAAAAAAAACTTCTTCCCGAAGCACATTTGAATTTATTTCCTCAGTATATTAGGTCATATCTAGCCTGGCTAGTGCCACCACTTCTCAATGAGACGTGGTCTGGGAACCAAACGTTAATTTTCTCATATTTGAAAAAAATGCCCAGATCCGTTTATTGGGTGCCACGGATGTCTATCAAATGCGTCTGTGCATAGCTCATCATCGTCTTGCTTTCCCACCTGTTCTGTGATTGGTTCCCTATCTCAGGCGAAAATTTGCTTCATGGTCTCCAGGCTGCCTTAGCAGCGTGAATCAAATCGCGCGCAAGGCAGCATGGGAACACCCAGGCTAGGTCATATCATAGATTATTATGGCAATTATTTGAACAGTGAAAATAATAATAAAAGACTTTTTGAACTTTAATGTCACTAATGCTGATTATTCCATGATTCATTTGAATTTAAATATTTAAAATACCTTCACAGCGAAAATTATATATGCGATTAATTTAGATTAATTAATCACAGAGTATGTATTTAATTAGATTATTTTTTTTAATCGATTGACAGCCCTACTAATGAGATAATGCAGTGTTTATATTGCTAATGAGAGAGTGCAGTGTGCTAATGAGATAGTGCAGTGTGCTAATGAGAGAGTGCAGTGTTTATACTGCTAATGAGATAGAGCAGTGTTTATATTGCTAATGAGATAGAGCAGTGTTTATATTGCTAACGAGATAGCAGTGTTTATATTTATATTGTTATTATATAGAAGGCATGCAAAACCTTATACCAAAAACCTTGTTGGTACCATTACCTGACGTCATCCACTCCACAATCGCAAGGCGACACACTGACGCCTTTTTTGTGATCTCTGGCGACTTCAATCACATAACACTGGATTCCACACTCACAAATTTCTACCAGTATGTTGACTGCCCTACAAGGAAAAACAGGACAATAGACCTCATGTATGCAAACGTGAGGGATGCATACAGTGCAAACACCCTTCCCCCACTGGGAAAGTCAGACCACAACCTCATTCATCTCCAGCCAATGTACAAGCCCAAAGTACAGAGGCTACCAGTTGCCACACGCACCTTCAGGAAGTGGACACCTGAAGCAGATGAGGCTCTGAGAGACTGCTTCGAGTGCACTGACTGGAGTGTGTTACAGAATGGAGAGGACTGGAATGGAGGTCACACAGTGCACAACTGACTACCTGAACTTCTGCATGAACATTGTTGTTCCCACCAGAACTGTACGCTGCTTTCCCAACAACAAGCCTTGGATAACCAGCAATGTCAAGACCCTTCTTAACAGGAAAAAGATGGCGTTCAGAGAGGGGGACATGGCAGAGCTGAGGCGCGTGCAAGGGGAACTCAAAGTCAAGCTGAAGGAGGCTAAGGAGGACTACAGAAGGAAGGTGGAACAGAAGTTGCAGGAAAACAACATGAAGGAGACATGGGACTGCATGAAGGTCATCACTGGCCTGAAGAAGAACAGCAGCTCTGTGGAGGGGGACCTGGACAGGGCGAACCAGTTGAACCACTTCTACAACAGGTTTGATTGCCCTGCTCCAGCTCCAATGGCGGTGGTCTGTCCACCATCCCCCACCCCCACCTTCACACCCCCTCAATACCAGCGCAACACGCACCTCCATCATCACAGGCTATAAGATGACAACGACCTCAGTCAACAGCCATCAGACACACAGATCCCAGATGCACCCCTCCCCCTCCCCTCCCCTTACACCCCTCACACAACAGATCAAGTGACAGTCCAACTAAAGAAATTGCGCAGCATTACATTACATTACATTACATTTGGCTGACGCTTTTTAACCAAAGCGACTAACAACATGGTAAACAGTAAGTTTTAGAACAATTCTCACAATTTTAGGACAGTTTAAAAAAACATTAGAGTACAGTAAGAATAAGTGCGTCGGTGAGTGCTGTTTTTAACAGTTACTTGTCAGTTTAAAACGGCTGGTGAGTGCTAGGATCAGTAAGACTTGTTGTAAGTGTTGCTATGAGAGTAGATGTTCTCTAAAGAGCTGGGTCTTCAGGAGTTTTTTGAAAGTGGAAAAGGATGTCCCTGCCCTTGTAGGAACTGGCAGTGTGTTCCACCAACGAGGAACAACAGATGAGAAAAGTTTGGATTGGCTTGAGCGCACCGGTGGTAGAGCTAGACGTCGTTCGTCAGAGGAGCGCAGCGGTCTGGAGGTAGTGTGAGTCTGTATGAGGGCATTCAAGTAGGTGGGAGCAGAGCCGGAGACTACTTTGTAGGCAAGCGTTAGAGACTTGAATTTGATGCGGGCCGCCATAGGTAGCCAGTGTAGCTGGATGAGCAGCGGGGTAACGTGCCCTTTTGGGTTGGTTGTAGACCAGGCGCGCCGCCGCATTCTGGATCATCTGAAGTGGTTTCACTGCGCAGGCTGGGAGACCTGTCAGGAGGGCATTGCAGTAGTCGAGTCGTGAGATGACTATTGCCTGAACCAGAAGTTGGGTAGCATCTTGAGTCAAGTAAGTCCTGATTTTCTGTATGTTGTAGAGTGCAAAGCGGCATGACCGGGCGACTGAGGCAACATGATCTGAGAAGTTTAGTTGGTTGTCAAGAACAACTCCTAGATTTCTTGCAGTCCTGGTCGGTGAAACAGACAGGGAGTCAAATTTGATGTTGATGTCGTGGTGTATGGTAGGTTTAGCTGGGATGACCAGCAGTTCAGTCTTTGAGAGGTTCAGCTGGAGGTGGTGTGCCTTCATCCATGTAGCTATGTCTGAAAGGCAATCCGAGATCCGTGCTGAAACCAGGGGGTCGTCAGGTGGAAAGGACAGATAGAGCTGTGTGTCGTCTGCATAGCAGTGGTATGAGAAGCCGTGCGAACGGATAATCTGTCCCAAGGAGGTGGTGTAGATAGCAAAGAGGAGGGGGCCCAGCACTGAGCCCTGGGGGACCCCTGTGGTGAGATGGTGAGGTGCGGATAGCTGACCAAGCCATGATACGTTAAACGAGCGTCCTGTGAGGTAGGATTCAAACCAGGAGAGAGCAGAACCGGAGATTCCCATGTCAGCGAGTATAGAGAGAAGGATACGGTGATTAACCGTGTCAAAGGCAGCCGATAAGTCAAGCAGAATGAGTACTGATGACCGAGCGGTCGCCCTGGCTTCTTTTAAGGCTTCTGTTACAGACAGCAGAGCCGTTTCGGTAGAGTGGCCGCTTTTGAACCCAGACTGATTTGGATCCAGAAGGTTGTTCTGTGAAAGGAAGTCAGAGACCTGTTTGGAGACTGCTCGTTCAATGCCTTTGGATAGGAAAGGCAGTAGTGAGACAGGGCGGTAGTTCTCGACTTGAGCAGGGTTGAGAGAAGCTTTCTTAAGTAACGGTGTTACCCGGGCCATTTTGAACGCTGTTGGAAATGTGACGGAGGTTAGCGAGGCATTGATCACATGTGTGATAGCTGGAGCGATGGTCGGGCTGATGGACTGAAGTAGGCTCGTAGGTATAGGGTCCAGCGAGCATGTGGTAGGACGGCTGCATGTCAGGAGTCTGGACACTTCACTCTCGGAGAGAGGCGTGAATGCTGAAAAAGATGTTCCAGCAGTCCCTAGAGGTTGTAGGAGTGCGGTATCTGAGTCAGATGCGTTGAGTGGGCATGTAGAGAATTGACTGCTGATTGCCGCCACTTTGTTTGTAAAAAATGAGGCGAGGGTATCTGCAGTAAGGCTGGATGGAGGAGGAGGCAGCTGAGGGTTGAGTAGCGATTTGAAGGTTGAGAAAAGTTTTCGAGTGTCTGTAGCGCTGTTGATTTTGTCATGGTAGAAAGCAGTCTTAGCAGCAGTGATGCTGGCTGAGAAGGAGGTCAGGAGTGTCTGGTAGTTTTTGAGGTCGTCAGCTAGTTTGGATTTGTGCCATTTCCTCTCCGCGGCTCTGAGTTTGGTGCGCTGCGATCGGAGGGTATCATTTAGCCATGGATGAGAATGTTTGGATCGAGCTGGCCTTGTGGTAAGAGGGCACAACTCGTCTAGACACGAGGTCAGTGTGGAGCAGAGCGAGTCAGTGGCTTCATTAACCTCCAGAGAGGAGAAGGTGTTGAGTGGAGGTAGACCGGAGGCAACCACAGAGGAGAAGTGCGTTGGAGACAGGTTCCGGATGTTGCGGCGGAACGTGACCATCGGCTGAGGAGCCGGAGGCTGTTCTGACAGGCTGACGTTGAACTGGATGAAGAAGTGGTCAGAAAGATGGAGAGGCGTCACCATGAGGGTGTCTGTGCTGCAGTTCCGAGTGAAGATCAAGTCAAGCTCTTTGCCAGCTTTGTGAGTCGGTGGGCTTTGAACCAGTTCGAGGTCAAAGGAGTGGACCAGGGCCAAAAAGTCCGCTGAGCCTGGGGCATCTAAGTGGATGTTCATATCACCGAGAACAAGAAGCGGACAGTCATGCTCAGGGATGGAGGATAGCAGAGTGTCAAGTTCGTCAATAAAGTCGCCTAGTTGGCCTGGAGGGCGGGAGATGACCAGCACGTAGAGTTTTGCTGGGGCGATCACTGTGATGGCATGGAATTCGAATGAGACATATTTGTTTGAAGGCAGTAGCGGGGTGAATTTCCATTTGTTGGAGATCAGCAGGCCCGTCCGGCCTCCTCGTCCAGATAGGCGAGGGGTGTGGGATAGTGTAAGGTTAGTGGAGAGTGCAGCCGGGGTGGCAGTGTTCTCTGGTTTGATCCAAGTCTCAGACCAGAGAACACTGCCACCCCGGCTGCACTCTCCACTAACCTTACACTATCCCACACCAATAAAGCAGCGGGGCCTGACAGACTGTGTCCAAGGCTACTCAAGGCCTGTGCTGCTGAACTGGGGGAGTCACTGAAGCACATCTTCAATTTGAGCCTACGCCTTGGACAAGTTCCAACACTGTGGAAGACATCATGTCTTACCCCTGTCCCTAAGAAGCCACACCCTAGTGAGCTTAATGACTACAGACCTGTCGCTCTTACATCACATGTGATGAAGACAATGGAGCGATTGGTCTTAGGTATGCTCAGACCCCAGGTACGCCATGCACTAGACCCGTTACAGTTTGCATACCAGGAGAAAGTGGCCGTGGACGATGCCATCACTTATCTTCTACACAGGACACATTCCCACCTGGACAAGGGGAAAAGTGCTGTGAGAATCATGTTCTTTGATTTCTCAAGTGCTTTTAACACCATCCAACCCCTCAGTTTGGGAGACAAGCTCTTGCAGATGGGTGTGGACGCTCACCTGGTAACCTGGATTACAGATTACCTGACCGAGCGACCACAGTTCGTCAGACTGAAGAACTGTCTCTCTGACACTGTGATCAGCAGCACCGGAGCGCCACAGGGAACTGTGCTCTCCTGTTCACCCTGTACACATCTGACTTCTGAACTGGAGTGCATCACTTCACTATCTGACAAAAGGACCCTGAACAAACTGATCAACATCTTGGACAATGAGTGTCATCCACTCCACAGCACTATTGTTAAGCAGAAGAGCCTGATCAGCTGGAGACTTCGCTCACTGCCTTGCACAACTGACAGACTGAGAAAGTCATTTGTCCCCAGGGCCATTGAACTGTTCAATGCTTCACTTAAGGGAAGAGGAGAGATAGACTTCTCTGCATAGTCTGTCTGCCTCTTCACCCCCTCCATGTTTGGATACTGTCTGTCCACTAGCCACTTTTACCACTGTCTTTCTGCCTCACTGTTTTCGTGCTATATTAGCACATTAGCACATATGCATAACCCCTCCCTCCATGTCACAGCTGAACTGTGGCCACACTTATACCTTTTCTTAAAATAGTTAAATATATAGATATATAGACTTTACTTTATTTCTGCATTGTTGCACTGTTGGACTTGCTCATTTGCACTATCACCATGACCACTATCACCATGACACTCATTCACACAGAGCACCTTACCTTACCTTACTATGCACAGAGAATCACAGGCTTAGTCCCTGCCTCAGTCATTGCAAGCGCCTCTGATTGATTAATCACCACTATGTGGATACTGTTTTTAGAATTGATTTAGATTAAGTGTTAGTTAGTATAATTTGTATTTTAGTATATTTAGCATATTCTTAGTGTGATAGATACTTTATTGATCCCCAGGGGAAATTCAAGGAATGGGGCGTAGTGCTCGTGATGGCCAATGGGAATGGGGTGTAGTGCTTGTGCTAGATGGCCATTGGGAATGGGGCGTAGTGCTCGTGATGGCCAATGGGAATGGGGCATGTGTGTATCTGACCTTGACATGACCGGTTAACATCAACATGTTGAACATAATACCAAAGCTTGCTGCCTGCTAAAAAATTGTAAATTGTTGCATAGTGACAGTGTGTTTGTGTGTGTGTGTGCATTGTTTGTGTGTGCGTGCGTGCGTGTGTGCGTGCGTGTGTGTGTGTGTGGTGTGTGTGCGTGTGTGTGTGGTGTGTGTGCGTGCGTGCGTGTGTGTGTGTGTGGTGTATGTGTGGTGTGTGTGTTTGTGTGTGGTGTGCATGCGTGTGTGTGCGTGTGCGTGTGTGTGTGTGCGTTTGTCCTGACCCTGGTGCGGGTGCTGTCGTGTCCAGCCGACTGACTCCAGGTACCGCTGGCCTTGCGGTGGACGTTTCACAGAGTTCGCTTTGCCCCTTCACCCTGAGCCACACACACACACACACACACACAGACATAAACACTGCAGCCTCCACCCTGAGCCTCCCCTGAGGGTTAAATCAATGGATATTTCTCCCATCTCTCACACACACACACATACACATTGGCCATGTCTGCCATCTCTGGGCCGAAACCCCCCCCCCCCCCCCCCCCCCTCCTCTGTCTCCGCTGAGCGTAGAGTCCTCGCTAATGAATTGAATAGATGTGATGATGTCAGATTAGCAAATGGCCTTTTGAAATGACAAGAGGGTTGCAGCCAGTGGAGCTGGCAGTCCTTCCTACACCACACTACACTACACTACACTACACACACACACATACACACACATATACACACTACACTACACACACATACACACTACACTACACTACACTACACTACACACACACATACACACACACATATACACACTACACTACACACACATACACACTACACTACACACACATACACACTACACTACACACACACACATACACACACATATACACACTACACTACACTACACTACACTACACTACACTACACACACACATACACGCTACACTATACACACTACACTACACTACACACACACACACATACACACTACACACACACACAAATACACACTACACTACACACACACACTACACTACACATACACACTACACTACACACACATACACACTACTCTACACACATACACACTACACTACACACACACATACACACTACACTACACACACACATACACACTACACTACATACACACACTACACTCTTGAATTTCCCCTGGGGATCAATAAAGTATCTATCTATCTATCTATCTATCTACTACACATACACACACACACACACATACACCTACACACTACACACACATATACACACTACACTACACTACACTATACTACACACACACACATACACACTACACTACACCATACCTGTCAACACTCCCGTTTTTCCCGGGTTTCTCCCGTATTTCAAGGTCATCTCC
>NC_055969.1:35871933-35884433 GCF_018492685.1 Alosa sapidissima
TTCTGTATGACAATACGCCGGTTATGCGAATGCTATAATGCTTCTTTTGCAAGTAGACTAAGTAACTAAATAACTAAAGAGCTCAAAAAGGTTCAAATATATGCCTGGGGTACTTGTAGAAGTGACATCCGATATCCTGACCTTGTGAAACGGTACCACACACAGGCCTAAGTTTGCATAACTTTGGATAGGCTGCTACTTTTCAGTAAAGAAATCTGAGTGTGTACGAAAATTTTCCCTTTATTTGTGTTCATAACTACACACAAAAACATAACCAAACCTGGTTTCCACTGTTAAAACGACAATATAAGCAAAAAATTATACCTACCTTGCAGGAACTGAACTCGCACACTCATACTCATACTCAATCACGTATCGCCTTACACACAACAAGAATACTTTCAGCTTTTAGGCACAGGCTACCTTGCCATGTTTAACTTGGGATAGAAGACTGTTCAAAGAAATAAGCTAACGATCATTTTTTCAACAAACGCAATATCCTACTGCGATGCATTATTGATGGATGAACGAGAGATAGCCAATGTCTTCTAAAGATCAAATCATGTGCCGATTCAAAACTATGCTTTGCTGTATAGGCTATGCAGTCTCGAAATCGCCAAAGGCCTACTACATTGCCCACATTTAGCCTAAGCGGGCACTGATGAAGTCTTATGCAAGACAAATCACGTCTGCAATTACTCTTGATAGCGTCTGCCTGCCATGCAGATATGTCGTGCGTGGTAGGTTTAATCTCAGATAGATCTAGTGGTTTCTTTTCAATACACTTGTATCATGTTTATTTTAACTCTTCCTTCTAAAGCAGCCATTGAAAATAATAAGTAGGCTATCGGCCTACCGAAGCGAAGCTATCTCTCCACCTCCCCAACATGAGCTGCCTAGGCTAGCCACTCTCCCAAGTTGCGTGGGAACTTGGATCTGCAGCACTTGGTCCCGTCTTCAATTAATCCTCGAAATATGGTTAGATTTTGTTATGGCACGTCAACACCATATGTTTGCACAGACCTGTTTATTGAATCAGAGTCACATCTGCAGCAAATAAGGTAAACTACCTGCTTGTGATAACGTGTTAATTGTTTATCCCCAGTTAACATGCATATCCCATTAAGATCCGTAACACCGGATTGGTTTGTCCTCGATTTGTGGTGTTCCACCTCGTTGATAACAGCGGACATTGTGAATGTGTCCTTCCGCATACTGAAGGCCTTTCTGGTCTCTGTTTTTTAAATATATCAATATTACTTGACGCCCAGAAATCCAGCATACACTGTTGCACTCGGCTAAATGGGGGTGCTGCGTCCCCATGTTGAACACGCGTTCTCGCACACTTTCCTGCAAACTTGTCCGACTTAGCAACAGTAACTATGGGACTGACAATGGGAGGTGGGGCTTGGGATCGGTCAATTGGGGCAGCCGTGGCCTACTGTTTAGCGCTTCGGACTTGTAACCGGAGGGTTCAAACCCCGGCCAATAGGCACGGCTGAAGTGCCCTTGAGCAAGGCACCTAACCCCTCACTGCTCCCCGAGCGCCGCTGTTGTTGCAGGCAGCTCACTGCGTCGGGATTAGTGTGTGCTTCACCTCACTCTGTGTTCACTGTGTGCTGAGTGTGTTTCACTAATTCACGGATTGGGATAAATGCAGAGACCAAATTTCCCTCACGGGATCAAAAGAGAATATATACATACATACATACATACATACATACATAATTAAAACTCTCCTAAACGTGCATCTCATCGGTTATTTGTTGAAACACTTTATTTTGCTTTTGAGGGGTTGCCAACCCTTGTTGGTAGCAATTGTTTTTGTGTACAGATCTCGGAGCCTAGGCTGCCGATAGAGACACGTTTTTTTGACGGCCTGCTTATGGGGCAGGCAGCTAGCGGATCGTTAGGAAAGATAAGATGAATGTGATCATTTATGTTTGGGCCTCTTTTGGGCCTAAAATCGCTGATACAACCTTTAAGGACTGCATCTATCAGTGTGACGTAGCCATGATGTGGCTGCTAGAACCATCAGTGTGACGTAGCCATGATGTGACGTAGCCATGATGTGACACGTAGCCATGACGTGACGTAGCCATGATGTGACGTAGCCATGACGTGACGTAGCCATGATGTGACGTAGCCATGATGTGACGTAGCCATGATGTAGCTGCTAGAACCATCAGTGTGACGTAGCCATGATGTGGCTGCTAGAACCATCAGTGTGACGTAGCCATGATGTGGCTGCTAGAACCATCAGTGTGACATAGCCATGACGTGACGTAGCCATGTGACGTAGCCATGATGTGACGTAGCCATGATGTGACGTAGCCATGACGTGACGTAGCCATGATGTGACGTAGCCATGATGTGACATAGCCATGACGTGACGTAGCCATGACGTGACGTAGCCATGACATGGCTGCTAGAAACTGCACTTCAGCTTGCTGCTTTCCTCCAGGATCATTTTTTGCTGCATTTCATGAGTGAGCTGAGAGTTCTGCAGAGAGTTGAGAAGCTGATTGTCAGAACTCTGGGCTCGGTGTCTCCCCTTGGACAACCCCCCCCCCCCCCCACCGCCACCACCACCACATACACACACATACACACACACACACACACATACACACACATGCACATACACACACGCACACACACACACACACACACACACACACACACACACAGACACAACCACACACACACACACACGAAGCCGCCCCTACAGCCCTTGGGCCCCAAGCCGACTAAGCATGAGTGCACACAAATTAAAATGGTGGACAGTCTGCTCTGCTCTGCTCTGCTCTGCTCTTTTAACTTTATTACACCAGGCCGCCGTACTGCACCTGCCAAAGTGCAAAGAGGGGGAAGAAGACAGAGGGAGAGAGAGAGAGTATGAGAGTGATGGAGAGAGAGATGGAGAGAGGCAGTATGAGAGTGATGGAGAGAGAGAGAGAGAGGCAGTATGAGAGTGATGGAGAGAGAGAGAGAGGCAGTATGAGAGTGATGGAGAGAGAGAGAGAGAGGCAGTATGAGAGTAATGGAGAGAGAGAGAGAGAGAGGCAGTATGAGAGTGATGGAGAGAGAGAGAGATAGCTGGAGACAGGTTAGAAGACAGAGAGAGAGAGAGAGAGAGAAGTGGAGCTGTCCCTGTAATGTTAACTGCAGATGCTGCTCTTTAAAACTCGGCCACTTTGGTGGAAAGGGGCCCCTCTGGACCAATAGGGTCAGAATAGGGACACACGGGCCATCTCTAGACCAATAGGAACAGAGCAGGACACACGGGCCATCTCTAGACCAATAGGAACAGAGCAGGACACACGGGCCATCTCTAGACCAATAGGGTCAGAGCAGGACACACGGGCCATCTCTAGACCAATAGGGACAGGAGCAGGACACACGGGCCATCTCTAGACCAATAGGGACAGGAGCAGGACACACGGGCCATCTCTAGACCAATAGGGACAAAGCAGGACACACGGGCCATCTCTAGACCAATAGGGTCAGAGCAGGACACATGTGTCCACAGGACTTTTAACCATCAGCCACCTCTTCTGGACTCCAGACCCACTCCATCCCTCCGCCGAGTGACCACTAAAAACTCATCTGTTTTTTTTAAATGACATATTTGATCCTTCATAGCCATAAAATGTCTTGGACATAACTCTACACCTTAGCTAATTTAGTATTCACTGAGGTCATTAGCCCCGCCACGGACAACACAGTCTCATGTAAACAACTTCTGGACACATTAGCGGGTTCCAGACGTCTCACCAGTGGTGGTTTCTTTAGGAAGTGTGGCCTGGGGCCAGTGCTAGATTCCCTAGATGTTTGTACTTTTTGGCCAGAGCCGAAAAGCGAACAATTCAGCCTTAATAGCAGCAATCAGTCAAAGGCAATGGTGTGGAATGCTTTTCCTAGACAGAAATATTCCCACTGAATGATACGTGTTTATTTTGATTGTGGGATTTCATGAATCTGGCATCATGGGGCTTTCCTTAACCCATATTGATCCCTCGTGAGCAGAAAGCCATCACATGTCTGTAAGTGTTTACAAAGTGTTTACAAAGTCAGCTAGACAGATGCCTGTTGCTACATTCAGTGTCAATTTGATGGGCTTTCGGGGGAGACGTGCGCTGTAGGGATCACAATGAGGAAGAAAAACATACAAGAAATCAAATGCAAATAACATAACAGTTCACTGTTGATGAAGCCTGATGTAGATTAATAACATAATTAATAATAGATAAATAACATCACAGTTCACTGTTGATGAAGCCTGATGTAGATTAATAACATAATTAATAATAGATAAATAACATAACAGTTCACTGTTGATGAAGCCTGATGTAGATTAATAACATAATTAATAATAGATAAATAACATAACTGTTCACTGTTGATGAAGCCTGATGTAGATTAATAACATAATTAATAATAGATAAATAACATAACAGTTCACTGTTGATGAAGCCTGATGTAGATTAATAACATAATTAATAATAGATAAATAACATAACAGTTCACTGTTGAGAAAGCCTGATGTAGATTGGTGCAATAATCAGTTGTGCATTTCCGTGTCTCATAATCAGTTGTGCATATACTGTATGTGTTTCATAACTGCATCTGTCAAGGCTCAAGGCCTGTGAGGAGAATTCCACAAAACCCACAGGCCCAATGTCCAACCTACAGGCCCAATGTCCAGCCTACAGGCCCAATGTCCAGCCGACAGGCCCAATGTCCAGCCTACAGCCCACAGGCCCAATGTCCAGCCTACAGCCTACAGGCCCAATGTCCAGCCTACAGGCCCAATGTCCAGAATGTCCAGCCTACAGGCCCACTGTTCGGTGCAAATGCAGCATGGCCCAAGGAAGGCCCAAGTTCATTTTAGGCTTCTCAGCGACTGAAGAGGCAGCTCTATTGGTGGAGTTTCCCTTTGACAAGTTTGTCAGATACAGCATTTGCCCATGTTGGGGACATTTGCTCATGTTGGGGATATTTGCCCATGCTGGTGGTATTTGCCCATGCTGGGGGTATTTGCCCATGCTGGGGGTACTTGCCCATGCTGGGGGTATTTGCTCATGCTGGGGGTATTTGCCCATGTTGGGGGTGGACCGGTCAGGAGGAGTTGGCATCATGTTAGGTTGAGAGCTGATTATGGCAGGTACGCTCCTGCTGGCTAGCATGTGGCGCAGAGGCATGAGCCCAAATGTGCAAAAAAGGCCTTTCTTCTCTCTTTCTGTGTGTGTGTGTGTGTGTGTGTGTGTGGTTTGTGTGTGTGTGTGATGTGGTGCGTGTGTGTGTGTGTGGTGCGTGTGTGGTGTGGTGCGTGTGTATGTGGTGTGTGTGTGTGTGGTGCGTGTGTGTGTGGTTTGTGTGTGGGTGTGTGTGTGTGTGGTGTGGTGCGTGCGTGTGTGGTGTGTGTGTGTGTGTGTGTGTGTGTGGTGCGTGTGTGTGTGGTGTGTGTGTGTTTGGTGTGTGTATGCCTGTGTGGGTGTTTCAGACCTGCCCTACCTTGTGTCCACCAAACACTTGGCCTCAGCAGGCCGTGAGCTGTGCAGCGAGGTCATCCAAAAGGCCATGCGGTTTTGATCGGCGCGTAAGCGCCACCTCACGCTACACACTCCTCCTGGAACAGAACGTCTCCTCTGATCCTCTGCAGCTGGGCCTGCCCGAGCTGACCAGAAGTCCAGCTCATATTGACATAGCCCTTCACAGATACGCCAGGTGCACCTCTGCTGAGATGTATTGATTTAGTGTGTGTGTGTGTGTGTGTGTGTGTGTCTGCTGAGATGAGACATGTGTGATCCTGTGATCCTCGTCCAGTGGCTTGCTTTCCCTCAGGCCTGCGTTCCTCACGGAAGGGCCTGGAAACGGCATTAAGAGATTTTCATTTATTTACTTTTAAATCCGTATAAGTTTACTATGGTTTGTTACACCCCATCATTAAGTCATGTGCTATTAAAAGAGATCAAGTATCCGAGCGAATACCTACCACTCCGAGCATTCCCGGGTTCATACCGTATTTTTCAAAGCGTCAGTTTTATAGCATTCTATTACTATTTATATTGTGCATTTAGTCATCAGAGAGGAATTCTGGTTTGGCCATTTATCTGGCCCTAATGCTGATCTAATGTTGAAAGCATTAAGACTGATTATTGGAATAAAAAAAGACTTTTATTGCGCCTGCAGCTCCACCACCTTCTGAAGCCCTGTAGACCGGCAGCAGGCACTTAAATGCGTCAGATGCAAAGCAGGGCCCGGTTTCCCGAAAGCATCTTAAGCCTAAGAGCGTCGTAAAGTCCCTCTTACGAACGTCTTAAGATTTGCCGACTGTTTCCCGAAACCATCGTAGGTTAAGAACGTCGTGAAAACACTCGTAGATCTACGAGTGCTCCAGAGTTCTCGTTACCGGCTAAGAGCGTCTTAACAGTACTTCTCACTGAGGTCACCAACAGGACATACAGAGGAATTACAACTTAGAATACATAATCCAACTTACGTTCCCACTCTTTATTGTGTTTACCTGTGATGAATTAGATTTTAACGTGCAAAATAGCATAGCCTACATTTAATGGTCATAACAATGTGATGAAAGGCGGACAAAAATCCAATCAAGTTATGAAACGAGACGTTGGCAGAATAGTTTGCCATTATCTTTGCTAAGTGAAGGCTATATTTTATTAGGCCTATGAGGTAAAAGCAGAGAAAGGAACATGTGGTTTAGTCTGTACTGCATCAAAATCTAAGCCTACACATTTCCTCACTTTCTTACTCGACTTCTTTCTCATCTTCAAATTGTGCAACAATCTAATCTTAAATAATTACAATTATTTATGTCTGTGTGTGGTATATAACCTAGCCTACTTGGGATGCTTACATGCAGATGTCAAAGTGTTTCTATTTTCGTATTGACTGAATTAATGTGTTGACCCGAAGTTTGAATGGTAGGCCTATAGCTGTGACGTGCAGTCACCTGACATCACCAAGAAATTAGAGGATATTTCAGAACTATTAACGTGGACAGCTCCCCTTAAGAGCGTCTTAAGAGCAGTGCATGCGCGTTCACGCTACGAGCATGTTCGGGAAACAGTCGGAAAAACCAAACGAACGATCGTGAGATGAATCGTAGATAACCATCGTTATCGGGAAACTGGGCCCTGAGCTGCTTGTTCCCGCTGACGGTAGATGAAGTGCGCTGTGATGTGGTGGCTGACGGTAGATGAAGTGCGCTGTGATGTGGTGGCAGATAGATAACTGGGCGATGGCTTGTGATGTCTGAAATGTGATGGAGGATCTGTGATGTCATCTCTGGTAAAGGGTGATGTTGGATGTTGGGACGATAACAGGTGGTGCAGAGGGCATATGATGTCATACAAGGTGTTACATCGGATATGTGGTTTAAGATGCGTGATGTGAAGAGTTCTTTAGTGTAGAGTTGCTATGAGTAGCTATATTGTGTGAATAGTTCTTTAGTGTAGAGTTGTTATATTGTTTGAAGAGTTCTCTATTGTAGAGTTGCTATGAGTAGCTATATTGTGTTCGTTAGTGTAGAGTTGCTACGAGTAGCTATATTGTGTGAAGAGTTCTTTGTGGGTTGGGATAGTGAGGAGAGTAGTTTTTTTGGGGTAACTGGACGTTTAGGAGACTAGTTGTTTTGGGGAGTCCGTGGTATTTCACTAACCTAACGAACCCGAACCCAACAGGCATTTTCATTTTTATGTCCGAACCCGACCCGAGCCCAACGCAGATGATGCCTCAGTTATTCCCATGCTAGTGATTAAACGTTTACGTTTGTGGATAACCTGTCTTTTTAGCCCATTAAACGGAACAAACAATAAATGGAATTGTCTACAGAATCAGATGAGCGTGAACGCACGCAGGTCACACACAGCGCACATTAACACAAGAGGCCCAAGCAAGCATAGCCTATTGAAATAGAATTCTAGTCTTACCATTGACGAAAAGTCTTGAAATGAAATGAATGTCTTTGAAACTACAGTGCCTCTGTCACTGATCCATATGCAGCATCGACATTAATTGGGGCAACTCGAGGAAATCCTCATCCAGTTGAACGAGACGACCTTATAGCCTATGTCTTTACCACAGTATGCAACGCAAATAATCTTAATAATCTCCAAATCAACTTTTTTTTTTACGTCACCCAAGACATGCCGCCTGAAATGCGTTGTCACGGCTACATAAACAAATCTTGCACACAGGAAGAAAGCTGTTAGGTCTTTTTTACATTTTACTTTATTCTCAAAAAAAAAACGTTTGCATCATGTAAAGCAGACCTGTTGGTTACCGAACATAATAAGAAATTTTAAATGTAAAGCTTCCATTTCATATCGCCCCCATGTGTCCGAACCGAACCCGACTACCCAGACGGCACACATAAATCTTACCGATGTCGGGCCGATGAATGCCGTTATAGTCTAGAAGACATCGCATAGGAAGCGTTTTCTCATTGGCAAGACATCGTCGGGATGTCGGCAAATCATCGAAAACGACAATGAGCCAATGTTTCAACGACTCATCGTTTTCTCATTGGCAAGACATCGCCGGGATGTCGGCAAATCATCGAAAACGACAATGAGCCAATGTTTCAACGACTCATCAAAGCTATGCCCACCCCCGGCTTATACGACCTTTACCTTTATTACTGTGGAAGACATCATGTTTTACCCCTGTCCCTAAGAAGCCACACCCTAGTGAGCTTAATGACTACAGACCTGTCGCTCTTACATCACATGTGATGAAGACAATGGAGGGATTGGTCTTAGGCATGCTCAGACCCCAGGTACGCCATGCACTAGACCCGTTACAGTGTGTGGACGATGCCATCACTTATCTTCTACACAGGACACATTCCCACCTAGACATGGGGAAAAGTGCTGTGAGAATCATGTTCTTTAATTTCTCAAGTGCTTTTAACACCATCCAGCCCCTCAGATTGGGTGTGGACACTCACCTGGTAACCTGGATTACAGATTACCTGACCGAGCGACCACAGTTCGTCAGACTGAAGAACTGTCTCTCTGACACTGTGATCTGCAGCACCGGAGCGCCACAGGGAACTGTGCTCTCTCCAGTCCTGTTCACCCTGTACACATCTGACTTCTGCTACAACACCGAGTCATGCCACATGCAGAAGTTTTCTGATGATACTGCAGTTGTGGGGTGTATCAGGAACGGGCAAGAGGAGGAGTACAGGAGCCTGGTGGAGGACTTTGTGCAATGGTGCAAACTCAATCATCTTCAACTCAACACTTCAAAGACCAAGGAGATGGTGGTGGATTTCCGCAGGTCTAAGCCCACTCTGCTACCAGTCCACATTGATGGGGTCAATGTGGAGGTGGTTAGCACCTACAAGTATCTGGGTCTCCACCTGGACAATAAACTGGACTGGTCAGCCAACACTGATGCACTCTACAAGAAAGGGCAGAGCAGGCTGTACTTCCTGAGGAGGCTGCGGTCCTTCAATGTGTGCAGTAAGCTCCTCAGGATGTTCTAACAGTCTGTTGTTGCCAGCGTCCTCTTCTATGGAGTAGTATGTTGGGCAGGAAGCACAAGGAAGAAGGATGCGGGGCGAATTGACAGGCTGGTAAGGAAAGCTGGCTCTGTAGTGGGAGCTGAACTGGAGTGCATCACTTCACTATCTGACAAAAGGACCCTGAACAAACTGAGCAACATCTTGGACAATGAGTGTCACCCACTCCACAGCACTATTGTTAAGCAGAAGAGCCTGATCAGCTGGAGACTTCGCTCACTGCCTTGCACAACGGACAGACTGAGAAAGTCATTTGTCCCCAGGGCCATTGAACTGTTCAATGCCTCACTTAAGGGAAGAGGAGAGATAGACTTCTCTGCATAGTCTGTCTGCCTCTTCACCCATGTTCACCTCCATGTTTGGTACTGTCTGTCCACTAGCCACTTGTACCACTGTCTTTATGCCTCACTGTTTGCGTGCTATATTAGCACATTAGCACATATGCATAACCCCCCCCCCCCCCCCCCATGCCACAACCGAACTGTGGCCACACTTATACATTTTCTTAAATAGTTAAATATATAGATATATATACTTTACTTTACTTTACTTCTGCATTGTTGCACTGTTGGACTTACTCAGTTGCACTATCACCATGACCACTATCACCATTGCACTACCACCATGACACTCATTCACACAAAGCCCCTTAGAGCACCTTACCATACCTTACTATGCACAGAGAATCACAGGCTCAGTCCCTGCCTCAGTCATTGCGAGCGCCTCTGATTGATTAATCACCACTATGTGGATACTGATTTTAGAATTGATTTAGATTAAGTGTTAGTATAATTTGTATTTTAGTATATTTAGCATATTCTTTATCTTCTACTGTCCTTATTGCTTAGTTGTGTTTTTATATTATATACTTTAATTACTCTTTCTGCTGTTAAAGAATGTGTTTGTGTTGTATTTATGCTGCTAAGACCTTGAATTTCCCCTGGGGATCAATAAAGTATCTATCTATCTATCTATCTATCTATCTATCTATCTATCTATCTATCTATTTATTTAGGTTGAAACTTGAGATTGCACATTTTAGGCTATAAATGATTAGATCTATAAAGACACAAGAAAGATGCCAGAAATATTTTCAATTAATTTTATTTAATGTTTAAAAAAGTCTGAATGATGAAAAAATGCTGTTAGAAAATGTTCCCCCAAAAATCAGGTTCTTCTCCTGCAAGAGACAAAAACAACAATTAATTCATTGCCACACTTTCATCTTTAAAGTCTACCCTTACCGATTGCTGTCAAGGAATTTTCATAGATGCAGAGAACCACTACCGAGCTCGGAGAAATAGATTTCAAACCCATTAGCATTACCTCAGCTGATATCTCAATCAAGCAGAGGTGAGCTAATACCGTTACTTGGCTAGCGAGCTAACGCCGGCCCAAAACACGAACTCTGGAAGTGACTAGAGAAAGTTGGGACTGAAACGTAGCCTACATTTGCTTTGGGAACTTCGGCTGATGCATTTATCTGTGCATTTCCTCTGTGCAAAGGCGTTATGATGACACAACCAGCAGGTTAGCTCAGCCAAGACAGTAGCGTTAGCTAATAGCCTAGCCCCCACTCCTCTCCATACAAAAACGACAGCCTTTCCTGGGTTAAGTCTCACGGTCAAATAACTTGCTATTCTTACACCCAAGCATATTGCTGTCCTTGTACCGGTAATCATGGATGCTGTAGTGTTAACATTTCGCCATAGCTGCTAGCTAGGTTTAACATATTTTCCAGTGTTAGCTCAACTAGCTAACCTGAATTAGTTCACAACGAAGTTGTAATTACCCCAAAACAGCTCTTTATAAAGTAATGTACACCAAGTTATGGCTTAGCCTAGCAGGCAAATATATAAACAGTCATACAATTGACACAATGCCTATTTTCTGACAATTTACATGAGTGAATTTACCAACCTGAAAATCGCTGCTCCAGGAGGCTGATCTGACGTGCCTGGCTGCCTGCTACACACGCAGAAAAAGAACAGATAGAGCGGGATCTGCGTCTGGTAGTAGAAACGATCAAAAGCCAACATACATGGAAGCGACTTCAGGCCGATAATCCTGCGACATTATTATATGGGAGGATTCCATGCTGATCTGAAACCGACATCGGGCAGATGTATGTGTGCTGTCTGGGTATAATTTATAAATAATTGTCCGAACCCGACCCAACCCGTCGGGTCCTGTCGGTCTCGGGTCGGGTAGCCACACTCTAAACTGGACGTTTAGGAGACTAGTTGTTTTGGGGAGTCCGTGGCATTTCACTAACCTCAGAGAAAGGTCACCCTGAGAAAGGTCACCCTGACAGCCTCGTCCATCTCCAGCTCACCCCTAAAGCCTTTGAGTTGGTCGCTCAACACAAGGGCAGTGGATCTCTCTCTCTCTGTCTATCTCTCTCTCTCTCTCCCTCTCTCTTACTCTGTTATCTTTTCCATGGCACTGGTGAAGTTATGGCTTGGTTACAGCTCAGTAGCCATTTTAGGTGTCGTAGATCAATAAAATGTTCAAGGGCGATAAATGGGTTTTAAATGACATTTTAATCTATTGACTGGTAGCCTGCAGTAGCACCCTATGGCCAATATGTAACTGAGCAAAAGTGACTATGTTTGAGTAGCGTTGCTCTACTACACCTGTCCTCTACCTGTGCTCTTTCTGTACTGCTCTACCACACCTGTGTTTTACCACACCTACACCTGTGCTCTACTACACCTGTGCTCTACTGCACATGTGCTCTACTACACCTGTGCTCCACCTGTGCTCTACCTGTGCTGCTCTACCACACCTGTGCTCTACCACACCTGTGTTATACTACACCTGTGCTGCTCTACTACACCTGTGCTCTACCACACCTACACCTGTGCTCTACTACACCTGTGCTCTACTACACCTGTGCTGCTCTACTACACCTGTGCTGCTCTACTACACCTGTGCTCTACCT
>NC_055969.1:35899433-35901933 GCF_018492685.1 Alosa sapidissima
GGAGTAACTGAGTACAAGACACTGAATATGTACGTTTCACAGTTTTACTGTGTAAGCTCTTTGCAATTCTACAGCATTGTGACAGAATTTGATAACTTGTTCACCAATTTTGTATGTAATGACTCAAGCAATGAAATGAAGACTATTAGTTTTATTGGCAACGACTAGTCAGTATCCATAACTATAGTTCATTTTGACTGACATGACAAAGCAACTGATACATGTTCAAAAGCATTTGCAATTTGTTCAGAGAAAAGAAGAAATTGCTACTATGATGTGCACAAATGACTAAATGTTGTGGAGGTTGAACTAATAATTCTGATCTGAGAAAAGCATCAAAGCAACTGAGAAAAACTGTAACAGGGAGAAGCATCCCAAATCAAGCAGGACATTTTAAGTTATTTTTCTCTCTCTCTGTGTTTGTTTTGGTTTGGGGTGTTTTTACAGGATATTAGCGTAAAGCAAATGGACAGTGTGAGTTTCGGGGACGCTAGGACGTCTTGTGTTGACAAATGGAGACTTTTGACCTCAGCGCTGCCAGGGCAGTGTGCTTAGCGGCGCTCAGTGCTTAGAGGTACCAGGGCAGTGTGCTTAGCAGTGCTACCAGGATCTTAGCGCTGCCAGGGCAGTGTGCTTAGCGGTGCTACCAGGATCTTAGCGCTGCCAGGGCAGTGTGCTTAGTGGCTCTTAGTGCTTAGCGCTGCCAGGGCAGTGTGCTTAGCGGCGCTATCCAGATCTTAGCGGTGCTACCAGGATCTTAGCGCTGCCAGGGCAGTGTGCTTAGTAGCGCTACTCTGACACTCATGGTGATCCTCCTTTGTAACTTTGGATAAAAGAATTCCCAAATGCTTCACTTACATCCTGTCAGCGACCACCATTGAACGTTTCTTTTTTACTCTCTTGTTATGGGTATAAAATTGACTGTCGTTTTTGAATGCCAGCAAAGATCATTGCTCCGACCGTGTCCAGCCTGTCTGCTTCTGTCAGCATCTTCTCCATTTGGCGTTCTGAGCAGAAAACAAGGAGGGAGTAAGTGTGATGGGGAAAATCTTTGCTGTGATGGAGCAGGAGGGTCGTCCAGTGCCACTACCTGCTGTTAGTGTCGCCCTTCACAGGGACCTTTTATGTGCTTGGAGCAGCACAGGCACAG
The DNA here is from genome assembly GCF_018492685.1 of Alosa sapidissima. Lineage (NCBI taxonomy): Eukaryota > Metazoa > Chordata > Actinopteri > Clupeiformes > Clupeidae > Alosa > Alosa sapidissima. Next base: position 35,900,584 of record NC_055969.1, read on the forward strand.
CTGGCACGAATTACAGACACACAGACACAGAGTGGAGAGTGGAGGAGGAGGAGAGAGTGGAGAGAGGAGGAGGAGGAGAGAGTGGGGAGAGGAGGAGAGCAATTTTTGCTAAATTTTTTTCTTTCTTTCTCTCTCTCTCTCTCTCTCTTTATGCCATTACTTGCAATCTTGCCTTCTGGAGGTTAATTATGAGTGAATATGTCCACTCTTGTGTTCTGGGGGTTAATTATGAGTAAATATGTCCACTCTTGTGTTCTGGGGGTTATTTATGAGTGAATATGTCCACTCTTGTGTTCTGGGGGTTAATTAGGAGTAAATATGTCCAGTCTTGTGTTCTGGGGGTTAATTAGGAGTAAATATGTCCACTCTTGTGTTCTGGGGGTTAATTAGGAGTAAATATGTCCACTCTTGTGTTCTGGGGGTTAATTATGAGTGAATATGTCCACTCTTGTGTTCTGGGGGTTAATTAGGAGTAAATATGTCCACTCTTGTGTTCTGGGCAGCTTGCTCAGGCAGTAGCGTGGGGAGGGGGTGCAGCCCCCCCTTGTCATAGCATCAGCACCTTTCTTATTTCATGCACCAGGGGGCTGTGGACTAACATAATATTGTACTTAAAACATGAAATAAGAAAATGAATGTAAAAAGAGGTAACATGCTGTGTTTGATCTGGGGTTAAAATGATGGGCAGTGTATAAGGTATAAACTAATGATTAATTATTTTAATATTTTGTTGATAAAAGGATAGCCTACTCCTCTACTGCATGGCCTATTAGTGCTCTCAAAAATGAACCTACAATATGATGTTAAACGTCAGCAACAGTATAATGACGTCACAATATGATGTTAAACGTCAGCCACAGTATAATGACGTCACAATATGATGTTAAACGTCAGCCACAGTATAATGACGTCACATATTTTCCAACCCAGCCCTCAGCCCTCCTCGCAAGAAAACAGTGTCCAGCGTGCCGATGCTCAGGGTGATCTGGGCCTTCATCAGCTCCTCTTCATCAGCTCCTCTTAGTCTACACGTGTCCACTCTGCCCTTAGTCCACTCTTAGTCCACTTTTAGTCCACTCTGCCCTTAGTCCTCTCTGCCCTTAGTCCACTCTTAGTCCACTTTTAGTCCACTCTGCCCTTAGTCCTCTCTGCCCTTAGTCCACTCTTAGTCCACTTTTAGTCCACTCTTAGTCCACTCTTAGTCCACTCTGCCCTTAGTCCTCTCTGCCCTTAGTCCACTCTTAGTCCACTCTTAGTCCACTCTGTCCTTAGTCCTCTCTGCCCTTAGTCCACTCTTAGTCCACTTTTAGTCCACTCTGCCCTTAGTCCTCTCTGCCCTTAGTCCACTCT
>NC_055969.1:35906933-35924433 GCF_018492685.1 Alosa sapidissima
GCAGGAGGCAGTAATGCAGGGGAACTGTAACAAGGCCCCGCCCCCCCAGGACCCTGGTGTGCATGTGTGTGTGTGTGTGTGTGTGCGCATGTGTGTGTGCGTGTGTGCATGCGTGTGTGCAGGAGGCGGTAATGCAGGAGAACTGTAACAAGGCCCAGCCCCCCCAGGACCCTGGTGTGCATGTGTGTGTGTGTGTGTGTGTGCGCGTGTGTGTGTGCGTGTGTGCGTGCGTGTGTGCAGGAGGCGGTAATGCAGGAGAACTGTAACAAGGCCCAGCCCCTCCAGGACCCTGGTGTCATGCATCTGCCCCAACAGATACACTCATAAGCTTGTTAAAATTTGAGATTGATACTCACACACACACACACACACACACACACACACACACACACACACACACATACACAAAACGCACACACACAATGAATGCATGTTTTGCTGTGTAAAGCTTTGAGAACAGTATACTTTTTCAGTATCATTTGCACTTTGTTGATTCATTTCTTCGAACTTATATGTTATCTTTCTGATACAGAGAGAGAGAGAGATTTTCATATACTCCATATGCACTCATTTTTCGGTAATAAAATGCATGAAATGTACAGGGTCTCCATGCGTCTGGCTCAGGGTCACCAAGTGTCCCCAAGTGTCTGGCTCAGGGTCCCCAAGTGTCCCCAAGTCTCTGGCTCAGGGTCCCCAAGTGTCCCCAAGTCTCTGGCTCAGGGTCCCCAAGTGTCCCCAAGTGTCCCCAAGTCTCTGGCTCAGGGTCCCCAAGTGTCCCCAAGTCTCTGGCTCAGGGTCCCCAAGTGTCCCCAAGTCTCTGCTCAGGGTCCACTCAGGCTGCTGGAGGCATTAAAATGAAATGGCATCAGTGTTCCACAGATGGCCCAGGCTGATGTTGGACGATGGTCACCCAGTGTTTAAGATTAATGCCCAATACAGGCTGATGTTGGACGATGGTCACCCAGTGTTTAAGATTAATGCCCAATACAGGCTGATGTTGGACGATGGTCACCCAGTCTTTAAGATTAATGGCCAGTACAGAGAGTGGTGCAAGTCCAGTCACAAGTGGTCCCTGCTCACCCGATATTTAAATCAATCTGACCGCAACTCAAACTGTGAATATGAATTAAGACAAAATGATACCCGACCCGTGATCCGAACACATGTACAACACAATACAAAATGTGCGCTTTTCGTGAGGAACTGGATTATCATGCTGATCCGAACACATGTACAACACAATACAAAATGTGCACTTTTCACAAGGAACTGGATGATGTACTGTGCTGTGCTGAATGAAGCACATACGCTGTTGAGAGTCACAGACACAGCAAACTAAGGTCATTTTCATGCACACACCAATGCGCAAACCTACAGTGTACCAGAGCCAATTTTACAGAATTCTTTTGTACAGTGCATAGATGGCTGCACGTAGTGTGTGTACCATAACATGTATTCCTGCAGGTGCCCTTCACCCATGACATCCCTTATGAAATACTCACAAACACTGGCTACTGGCTGTAGGCTAAAAATGGACTTTGCCAGTTTCACATTTGTGACAAGTCATGTGTTCATGAAAAAAGCAGGCCTGTTTTGTGGCTGTCTGTTTTGTGGCTGTCATACTTGGCTTTGCAAGAAGTGCATAGAACATAAGCAGCACTGTCATCTTCTTTAAGAACCTCTCGGAGTACTTCCCATATTCGCTTTTCCTGGAGGAATGTCTTTTGCTATTTTAAATGATGACGTCTCCAGCTTCTCCACCTTGTCCATCTACATCCTCCTACCACACAGCTAGCCTGTGTGGCCAGGTCATGCTGCATCCATTAAAGTCTTTTAGCCAATCATATCTTTCAAAAGCAATGAGTTAAATATTTATGTTAGCCTTTTCTTGATATTGCAAGTATTTAGAAAAAAATATATTAATTCATTTTAACTGACCCGCCGACAAATGACCCACATATCATTAAAATATTTGTTTACGACTCATAACCACAGGTGACTGCGGCCGTCCAGGGACGACCACTCAATTTCAGGCCTTCCGCGCAAAACACTGCTAGACCTGGAGTTTTTTTAATATGTTGGCTTATCTGTGGAACTTGTGGACTATGGTAAATAGGAGGCTATGGTAAAGGGTAAATAGGAGGCTATGGTACAGGGTAAATAGGAGGCTATGGTAAATAGGATGCTATGGTAAATAAGAGGCTATGGTAAAGGGTAAATAGGAGGCTATGGTAAAGGGTAAATAGGATGCTATGGTAAATAGGATGCTATGGTAAATAAGAGGCTATGGTAAAGGGTAAATAGGATGCTATGGTAAATAAGAGGCTATGGTAAAGGGTAAATAGGATGCTATGGTAAAGGGTAAATAAGAGGCTATGGTAAAGGGTAAATAAGAGGCTATAGTAAATAGGATGCTATGGTAAAGGGTAAATAAGAGGCTATGGTAAAGGGTAAATAAGAGGCTATGGTAAAGGGTAAATAAGAGGCTATAGTAAATAGGATGCTATGGTAAAGGGTAAATAGGATGCTATGGTAAATAAGAGGCTATGGTAAAGGGTAAATAGGATGCTATGGTAAATAAGAGGCTATGGTAAAGGGTAAATAGGAGGCTATGGTACTGTAAATAGGAGGCTATGGTAAATGGTAAATAGGAGGCTATGGTAAAGGGTAAATAGGAGGCTATGGTAAAGGGTAAATAGGAGGCTATGGTAAAGGGTAAATAGGATGCTATGGTAAAGGGTAAATAGGAGGCTATGGTAAATAAGAGGCTATGGTAAAGGGTAAATAGGAGGCTATGGTAAAGGGTAAATAAGAGGCTATGGTAAAGGGTAAATAGGATGCTATGGTAAATAGGATGCTATGGTAAAGGGTAAATAGGAGGCTATGGTAAATAGGATGCTATGGTAAAGGGTAAATAGGATGCTATGGTAAATAAGAGGCTATGGTAAAGGGTAAATAGGATGCTATAGTAAATAAGAGGCTATGGTGAATAGGCTGTGGTAAAGGGTAAATAGGAGGCTATGGTAAAGGGTAAATAGGATGCTATGGTAAATAAGAGGCTATGGTAAAGGGTAAATAGGATGCTATGGTAAAGGGTAAATAGGAGGCTATGGTAAAGGGTAAATAGGATGCTATGGTAAATAAGAGGCTATGGTAAAGGGTAAATAGGATGCTATGGTAAAGGGTAAATAGGAGGCTATGGTAAAGGGTAAATAGGAGGCTATGGTAAAGGGTAAATAGGAGGCTATGGTAAATAGGATGCTATGGTAAAGGGTAAATAGGATGCTATGGTAAATAGGATGCTATGGTAAAGGGTAAATAGGATGCTATGGTAAATAAGAGGCTATGGTAAAGGGTAAATAGGATGCTATAGTAAATAAGAGGCTATGGTGAATAGGCTGTGGTAAAGGGTAAATAGGAGGCTATGGTAAAGGGTAAATAGGATGCTATGGTAAATAAGAGGCTATGGTAAAGGGTAAATAGGATGCTATGGTAAAGGGTAAATAGGAGGCTATGGTAAAGGGTAAATAGGATGCTATGGTAAATAAGAGGCTATGGTAAAGGGTAAATAGGATGCTATGGTAAATAAGAGGCTATGGTAAAGGGTAAATAGGATGCTATAGTAAATAAGAGGCTATGGTGAATAGGCTGTGGTAAAGGGTAAATAGGAGGCTATGGTAAAGGGTAAATAGGATGCTATGGTAAAGGGTAAATAGGAGGCTATGGTAAAGGGTAAATAGGATGCTATGGTAAATAAGAGGCTATGGTAAAGGGTAAATAGGATGCTATGGTAAATAAGAGGCTATGGTAAAGGGTAAATAGGATGCTATAGTAAATAAGAGGCTATGGTGAATAGGCTGTGGTAAAGGGTAAATAGGAGGCTATGGTAAAGGGTAAATAGGATGCTATGGTAAATAAGAGGCTATGGTAAAGGGTAAATAGGATGCTATGGTAAAGGGTAAATAGGAGGCTATGGTAAAGGGTAAATAGGAGGCTATGGTAAAGGGTAAATAGGAGGCTATGGTAAATAGGATGCTATGGTAAAGGGTAAATAGGATGCTATGGTAAATAGGATGCTATGGTAAAGGGTAAATAGGATGCTATGGTAAATAAGAGGCTATGGTAAAGGGTAAATAGGATGCTATAGTAAATAAGAGGCTATGGTGAATAGGCTGTGGTAAAGGGTAAATAGGAGGCTATGGTAAAGGGTAAATAGGATGCTATGGTAAATAAGAGGCTATGGTAAAGGGTAAATAGGATGCTATGGTAAAGGGTAAATAGGAGGCTATGGTAAAGGGTAAATAGGATGCTATGGTAAATAAGAGGCTATGGTAAAGGGTAAATAGGATGCTATGGTAAATAAGAGGCTATGGTAAAGGGTAAATAGGATGCTATAGTAAATAAGAGGCTATGGTGAATAGGCTGTGGTAAAGGGTAAATAGGAGGCTATGGTAAAGGGTAAATAGGATGCTATGGTAAAGGGTAAATAGGAGGCTATGGTAAAGGGTAAATAGGATGCTATGGTAAATAAGAGGCTATGGTAAAGGGTAAATAGGATGCTATGGTAAATAAGAGGCTATGGTAAAGGGTAAATAGGAGGCTATGGTACTGTAAATAGGAGGCTATGGTAAAGGGTAAATAAGAGGCTATGGTAAAGGGTAAATAGGATGCTATGGTAAAGGGTAAATAGGAGGCTATGGTAAAGGGTAAATAGGATGCTATGGTAAATAAGAGGCTATGGTAAAGGGTAAATAGGATGCTATGGTAAATAAGAGGCTATGGTAAAGGGTAAATAGGAGGCTATGGTACTGTAAATAGGAGGCTATGGTAAAGGGTAAATAAGAGGCTATGGTAAAGGGTAAATAAGAGGCTATGGTAAATAAGAGGCTATGGTAAAGGGTAAATAGGATGCTATGGTAAATAAGAGGCTATGGTAAAGGGTAAATAGGATGCTATAGTAAATAAGAGGCTATGGTGAATAGGATGCTATGGTAAAGGGTAAATAAGAGGCTATGGTAAAGGGTAAATAGGAGGCTATGGTAAAGGGTAAATAGGAGGCTATGGTAAAGGGTAAATAGGAGGCTATGGTAAAGGGTAAATAGGAGGCTATGAATAGGGAGCCCAGTCTCAAAGAGAGCAGCAGATAAAGAGCTGCTTTCTCTCTCTCTCTCTCTCTCTCTCTCTGGGCCAGATGTACTAACGCTTTTGCTCCCACTTCAGGCGTATTTGTTTCGCAACGTGCGAGTAATACAGTATCATTGCGAGGTATGTACAAACAGGCCGCAATGATGTAAAAGCGCAAACTGCCTGTCGCGGGAGCTGAAAGTGGCAGATTGCATTTTTCATGTCATGCATATGCATTCATGGGAGGATCCAGGGGAAAGTGGGAGTTTAGCGTAAAAAGATGGGAGGGGAAGAGTAAAGAGCGCCTAATTATGTATTCCGCGGTATGTACAAAGACTCCTGAAAGCGCACGTCTATTCAATGCAGTTCAATGCGTCAATAAGAGAACATTTCAAAGACAACAGAATCACTATTTAGAGCACCAGTTTTTGTGGTGAAAGTACCAAAAGCAACCTCAACTTTCGTTGGCCTTTCGCATGTCTTACTTTCACTTTCACGTCATTCCCTTAAACTTTCCTACTTGCTAGATTTGACCAATCTTCCATAGCCTACGTGCATATATAGTTTGACTTGACTTGACTTGACTTGACTTGACTTGACTTTCCTACTTGCTAGATTTGACCAATCTTCCATAGCCTACGTGCATATATAGTTTGAGTAAAACTACTGATCTTCATTATCTCCCTGCTTGTTGACATCTTATCATGTATGGTATTATTTCATGATCGCTAAACGTTTGATTCTTTTTAATGTTGTCATCAGTTAACTTCATTCAACTGTGCTTGTATGTAGGATCTGCCGTTCAGTTGTGGATGTTCGTAAATTGCGTTTATGGGCAGAGAAAGGCGCAGTTTACACTAGTTTGATAAATACGATGGAAACTTGGGTCTGACAGGGTTCGCAATCTGCGGTTTGTCCATGACGCTGATAACGCTACGTTCGCAAATGTACGTACATCTAGCTATATGTGTGTGTGTTGGGTGGGCGTGGAGGGGAACATGTTTTGCCAACATATTTTGACCACCTCATCAGCAGGCCTGACCACAAACCTGTTCTCTCAGGTCGTCTCATCTCACAAGCACACACACACAAACACCCACACTGACACACACACACACACACATACTGACACACACACACACACACACACAAACTGACCACACTCCTCTCATCCAACCCCCTGCACGTGCAAACTATCTGACAACCTGTCCATCCAGAAAGAGTGAAAGATGGAGCCCTTTCTTATTCACTGCCAAAAATATGACACTTTAAGACAGATCTTTTTCAGTAACATCCAAAAAGGCATACCAAATGTTATAGACATTGAAGACAATGATAAAAGCTTCTTTTTCTCAAAATCCACCCAATATTTTTTAATGTAAAAAATGCTTTAAATCTATTGTGCAGCTTGACCTTTTGACATACCTACAAAACACATTTTTACATTAAACATATTTATAAAATCAAAGAGTGGGTTTTTGGAGAAAAGAAGCTTTGTGTACTATGAACTGTAGGGCATTTTACGACACTGTATTGGGCAAACACCTACAGCTATACCTCAGCATGCCACTGGCGTGACTGGCCAGGCTTACAGGTTGGTGGACAAGACAATGCTTTATGCTTTATCGTAACCAGATATTTGAGCACAGATCATGCATGTGTGTTTTAATAGTGTAGGCCCTATTCTCAGACTGAACGTGCGCAGAAATTCCAATTTACTTAACAGTAGGGCAGGGTTGCCAACTTTGGGTGTTAGGCTGGAGTAAGATTTTGTGAAGTCATAGTGCGTGTGCGTTACATTTTTCCCTAAACCTAATTTTAAAAATGTCTGTCCCCTGACTTTTTTGCTATGTAGGCTACAGTATAATCCCTGATTTATGTTTTTTTTTAAAAACTAATAGAATGGAAAAGTTTCTTCAAAATGTACAATTAAACAATTGATTGCAAAACAAGACCAGTGTTTTAACCCCGTGGCATGGAAGGATTATGAGCCAGTGAGCCAGGGCTCAGTGCTGGGCCCCCTCCTCTTTGCTATCTACACCACCTCCTTGGGACAGATTATCCGTTCGCATGGCTTCTCATACCACTGCTATGCAGACGACACACAGCTCTATCTGTCCTTTCCACCTGACGACCCCCTGGTGTCAGCACGGATCTCGGATTGCCTTTCCGACATAGCTACATGGATGAAGGCACACCACCTCCAGCTGAACCTCTCAAAGACTGAACTGCTGGTCATCCCAGCTAAACCTACCATACACCACGACATCAACATCAAATTTGACTCCCTGTCTGTTTCACCGACCAGGACTGCAAGAAATCTAGGAGTTGTTCTCGACAACCAACTAAACTTCTCAGATCATGTTGCCTCAGTCGCCCGGTCATGCCGTTTCGCACTCTACAACATACGGAAAATCAGGACTTACTTGACTCAAGATGCTACCCAACTTCTGGTTCAGGCAATAGTCATCTCACGACTCGACTACTGCAATGCCCTCCTGACAGGTCTCCCAGCCTGCGCAGTGAAACCACTTCAGATGATCCAGAACGCGGCGGCGCGCCTGGTCTACAACCAACCCAAAAGGGCACATGTTACCCCGCTGCTCATCCAGCTACACTGGCTACCTATGGCGGCCCGTATCAAATTCAAGTCTCTAACGCTTGCCTACAAAGTAGTCTCCGGTTCTGCTCCCACCTACTTGAATGCCCTCACCAAACTGCCAGTTCCTACAAGGGCAGGGACATCCTTTTCCACTTTCAAAAAACTCCTGAAGACCCAGCTCTTTAGAGAACATCTACTCTCATAGCAACACTTACAACAAGTCTTACTGATCCTAGCACTCACCAGCCGTTAAACTGACAAGTAACTGTTAAAATACAGCACTCACCGACGCACTTATTCTTACTGTACTCTAATGTGTTTTTTTTTTAAACTGTCCTAAAATTGTGAGAATTGTTCTAAAACTTACTGTTTACCATGATGTTAGTCGCTTTGGTTAAAAAAGCGTCAGCCAAATGTAATGTAATGTAATGAGCCACTGGGCCCCCCTGCCCACCTGAAAAAGGTAGTAGCTCAGTAGAAAAAATTGAAAAATAACCCCTTAAATGATGACTTCTGGCGAGTTTTGTGGAAAGAAATGGACAGATTGAGACTTATGAATGTGTGTATGAGTGTACGTATGTATCAGGGATGGAAATAGCCTAAAATATTTTTCCACCTACCACAACAACCCGCGCCTTGCCACCAAATGTTATCAGCAAAGTTGTGAGGTGAAAACTTTATTTCACGGTGTGTTAAACAACATAATGGCATGATATTAATCTTAACACTTCAACACCGACATGTAGCCTAACATGTTCAAAACACTACTGCGTGTTATGGGTTAAGACATAAAATTTCTTAAAGCATTTGGGAACACACTGAATTAACTGGAAAGTAGAGTCCCTGTTAGATTAGCTTGCTTGCAAATGCCGTTGTCCATGACCTGGCAGTTTTATGGCAAGCGGTTTTAACATACCTTATGGCAAACCGCCTGCACTGGGTAAACTTGAAAGCAGAGCTCACCATTGTGTGTGCATGCGTGGCAAGCTGTTTTAACATTTAAATGTATTATTCATAGGAGCAATGAGATATTGATAGTAAATTGAATACAACAGTTCATCAATAAAAAAAAAAGCAATTCATGGTTTAGACCATTTGAATTTAAAACATTTTAAAAACAAAGTACCGGTTCAGGCACCGTTTCGGCACCGGCACCGTTTTAAAAGTATCGATTTAGCACCGGTATCGGATAAAACCCAAACGATACCCAACCCTACTTAACAGTATTTACAAAATGTTCCCATGGGTGACACCCCCAGACCCCCACTAAGTTTTAGGCTAAGCCTGGAATGTGTTGAACTCTTGGTGATGCGCCTGAGGTAGGCTAGTCTCAGGACTACAAATAACGTCAAGCTACAAGGTTATGTTAATCAAAGTATCTGAACGTCACCTATTACCGACCGTCCCGTATTTCCAACCTCTTACATGTATGTGTCACTTAATATTCATTTCTATACAAACCAAGACGGCGGATTCCTAAGAAACACAAGCACCCACACCATAAGTGTATCTAAATGAGTTATGTACCAAAAATTACATTTTACTATGACTCGAAGAGCTGTAGACAGTGTTGTAAGGCTGCGTGTACACATCCGCTTGGGCCAGGTTGGTAGTTCTTGTTCTACCAGACGACCAGGTTGCCAGATGACCAGGTTGGTAGTTCTTGTTCTACCAGACGACCAGGTTGCCAGATGACCAGGTTGGTAGTTCTTGTTCTACCAGACGACCAGGTTGCCAGACGACCAGGTTGGTAGTTCTTGTTCTACCAGACGACCAGGTTGCCAGACGACCAGGTTGGTAGTTCTTGTTCTACCAGACGACCAGGTTGCCAGACGACCAGGTTGGTAGTTCTTGTTCTACCAGACGACCAGGTTGGTAGTTCTTGTTCTACCAGACGACCAGGTTGGTAGTTCTTATCTTTGCTCAACTCTTGGCGTCACAAGGCTCTACAGTAGGAAGAGTAGGGTCACTGAATTATATGTGTTTCCACATAGAATTTAAAATTATAATTGGATATAGGCCTAAATCTGCCCTGCATGCATTGTTTGTAGTGTGGCAATGGGCTTTTCTCTCTCTTACACACACACACACACACACACACACACTCACGCGCACACGCATGGCCAGCTGTGTGACCACACAATGGAAACGATGTGATTGTGCGATGCTGCGTTGTTATGCTGGGCTTGGTGTCGGGGAGTGGTGGTCAGCAGAGAGACTCATGTCTTTAGTGAGGTTCAGGGTAATAGCAAACTCCTCTGCAGATGAATAACAAGATCGGAAAAGCTATGTGAACAATGTCTAAACAGCCCCGATTACAAACAAAACAATCAGTTGGTGGTATTAAAATATGTCTTTCAAAACACAAGGACAGTACCACTTTTAAATGTTCTTTATCGGGTTCCAAGTCTTTAGTGTAGAGTCTCAATTGATATTAATGTGGGGTATATGTGTGTGTGTGAGTGTGTGTGTGTGTGTGCTGTTATTCATGGTGTGTTGTCTCATATTTCATATTTTATTGTTTCCATTATGCGTGTTGAAGCATCCGTCTTTGTTTTTGTAGAGATGTTGTTGGTCTTGGTTCTGGCTGATCTTTCAGAGTGTTGAAGTGTGTTCTTCCTGGTGTGAATGAGTTTTTATGGTGAGTGTGAGTGTGTGTGTGTGCGTGTGTGTGTGTGTATGTGTGTAAATGAGTATTCACGGTGTGTGTGTGTGTGGGTGTGTGTATTTGTGTAAATGTTTTGAAGAAACCTCACTGAAGTGTCATTTTAATGGTACTCCTGATTGATGAAGACAAGTGTTTTGCGACTCCACACTTAGCAGAAGCCACTCACACACACAACACTCAGACACACACTCTCACAAGAAGATGATTGTGTGACTCTGGACCCAACATTGAGCAGCATGCATGGCATGGGAATTGTAGATAGCGCTGTTATGACTTGTTGTGAAACTGAACAAGCTGTTAGCCAGACAATGAAATGAAAATAAATAAATACATGAAGCAATACAAAAGTGTGACACATTGTTGTCAACTTCCTGTTTGTCATGGAGATGACAGACCGTTGTTGTGGAGATGACAGAGCGCTGTCCTTCTCCAGTGTGCACTCCATTTGGCGCTTCAGAGATGACACGTCCTCTATCTACTGAGAAGTGTGTGTGTGTGTGTGTGTGTGTGTGTGTGTGAACTGAGTCCTCTAATATACTGTGAAGTGTGTGTGAAGTGAGTGAAGTGTCTGCTAAGGACAACACAAAAGGAGAAAAACAGAGAGAGGGAGGGAGAGAGAATGAAAGAGAGAATGAAGGAGAGAGAGAATGAAAGAGAGAATGAAGGAGAGAGAGAATGAAGGAGAGAATGAAGGAGAGAGAGAATGAAGGAGAGAGAGAATGAAGGAGAGAATGAAGGAGAGAGAGAATGAAAGTGTGAGAGAAAAAGTGAGAGACACATATGGAAATTGAGCCACCATCAGCCACCTACATAACAGATGAAAGTGACAGACGGCCGAATGGAACGCTTCACACACACACACACACACACACACACACACACACACACACATGCTTCAGAGTTGTCAGTGTACTCACACACACACACACACACACACACACACACACACATGCTTCAGAGTTGTCAGTGTACTCACACACACATGCACACACACACACACACACACACACATGCTTCAGAGTTGTCAGTGTACTCACACACACATGCACACACACACACACACACACACACACACACACACACACACACACACACACATGCTTCAGAGTTGTCAGTGTACACATGCACACACACACACACACACACACACATGCTTCAGAGTTGTCAGTGTACACACACACACATGCACACACACACACACACACACACACACACACACACACACACACACACACATGCTTCAGAGTTGTCAGTGTACTCACACACACATGCACACACACACACACACACACATGCTTCAGAGTTGTCAATGTACACACACACACACACTAGGCTTGCGTAAAACCCAGCATAGAGGCCACTCCACCACCCAACCCACTCATACCCAGACATGGAGCTCCGACATCCACCCCCCACCCTCCCAGAGCGGGGCATGGAGCGCCGTCCCCAGCACTGCCCCTTTAGGGCCTCTTCTCTGGGCTGAAGGAGCACGGCTGCCTGCCTGGCCTGGGTGGTCTGGGAGATGCCGGGTCCCCTCACTTTGCCTTTCAGGGAACGGAACTCCGTCATTATACCAAGTGGGAGCCCCATTTAAGCGGCTGTTAGTCTTAATGGCTGCTTTTCTGCATCAAGTGCCAGGCTCGTTTGGAGGCGTAACCTAATCCCCCTGGAATCTGTAGCTCGCTTGCTACACACACACACACACACACACACACACACACACACACATTGGTGCGTCTGTTGTGAGTTATGGATGTTTTGGAGAGAAGAGTAGCGTATCTTTCAGGAGAGGAAGCAACAGGAGGCCCTGGCGGGTGTATGACGTCAGAGAGAAAAAAACAGATTGGAGTGTGTGTGTGTGTGTGTGTGTGTGTGTGTGTAGCCCACACATAGACCCAATACACACTCACTTTCTTTCCACATCAACAGTCTTTTTTCCTCCTGCTCTGACCACTTACCCTCCTCCATTGTGATGTTATGGGTGACCAGTCCTCCTGTGTGCCACGTGCTGGACTCCTCGACTGGCTGGCCACGTAGGACAGATGAATGAAGTGCTTTTGTGTTTTTTCCCCATATCTGTATCTATGACACGTCCCCTCTGGCTTGCCGTAGGTTCACTCTGTACGCCATTGACAGCCGTGGCAGTCGTTCAGAAGCCAGCTCGGTGACAGTGCGGACTTCCTGTCACATGGTGGACGACAGCAGAGCAGAAGGTACCTCTCTCTTCGCCCTCCTCTGTCTCTCACATTCTCCATCCTCTCTCTCCCCCTCTCTCTTTTTCCTCTCTCTCTCTCTCTGTTTCCTCTCTCTCTCTCTGTTCTCTCTCTCCACCCTCTCTCCCCCTCTCTCTCCCTCTCTGTTCTCTCTCTCTCCCTCTCTGTTCTCTCTCTCTCTCCCCCTCTCTTCCCCCTCCCCCCATCTCTCTCCCCCCTCTCTCTCTCTCTGTTTCCTCTCTCTCTCCCCCTCTTTCCCCCTCCCCCCATCTCTCTCTCTCTCTCTGTCTGTGGTTCTGTTCTTTTCTGAGTGACCTGGACTGGCCTCTCTGAGCTGCTGTATGGTGTAGTGCAGTCCTGTCAGTAAATGCTCCATTCAGCCTCAGAAGCCCCTCGTCCATATGACTGAGGATGGGCTAACTAACCTCTGCAAGTTCTGGCTCTCGAATGGACCTTGTGTCCTGCACAAAGTTTTCTTCAAGAGCCAGAACTTTCCAAAGACACCCGTAAGACATAGGAATGAACTTTACAGGTGCTTTATCCACCTCTGTTAAAAAATGTTTCACCTTGGAATTTCCACTAAATGACTAAAGTCTATGTAGATTATAATTGTCCTTCTCATCTACCATATATAGCTAATAAATCTCTCTCTCTCTCTCTCTCTCTCTCTCTCTCTCTCTCTCTCATGGCAGAGTTGGCTGATAAGGTGTATAATCTGTATAATGGCTACACCAGTGGTAAGGAGCAGCAGATGGCCTACAACACACTGATGGAGGTTCCTCCACCCCTGCTGTACCGAGTGCAGCACCACTACAACTCACACTACGAGAAGTTTGGAGACTTCGTGTGGAGGAGTGAGGACGAACTGGGGCCTCGGTAAACAGCCATGCGTACATTCACACAACGCTCACATACACTGACACACACTCACACACGCTCACACACACACTCACACACACGCTCACACACACTCACACACACACACACACACACACTCACACACACTCACACACACACTCGCTCACACACACACACACACACACAAACACACACACACACGCTCACTCACATACGCTCACACACACTCACACACGCTCACACACACACTTACACACGCTCACACGCACTCACACGCTCTCGCACACACTCACACACACAAACACACACACACACACTCACACTCACACACACACACACACACACACACGCGCTCACACTAACACACGCTCACACACACTCACACACACACGCTCACACGCTCACACGCTCTCGCACACACTCACATGGGTTTTGTTTCTTTGTTTGTGTGTTTATGTTGACTATATTTGTTTATGCACTGTGCCATCTTTGTTTATGTTTGTTTATGTTGATAAGCACTATGCCATCTTAAGATCCTGGCTCAAGGGGAAATAGCAAACCTAAAATACTGTGAAGTCTGATAGATTGAGGGGACTTTTGAATGTTTACAACTCTCATGCCCCTCCCCCACTCCCACCAAGCACCCTCTCACCGAGTTTGTGCTCGTCAGTGCGCACCAGACTGCACCAGACTGATTGACAGTCAGATCTCACACAGCCCTGTTCTGATTGGACCAGAAGAACCGGGAGCTGTGGAATTTTGCAAAACAAATAACAGGCTCTAGGTGGAGGTAAAAGTGCAGGTTTTTTTCTAAAACCGGCTGATTTATGTTGTTCTGTCGGAGCATAGTGTCAGTTTCAGTGAATATGATCAAAAAAATCTTGCCAACTGCATCTTTAAACAATAGCCCAATAATCTAAATGCAACATACAGTAGTAGTATAGCAGTAAAGTTGTCTCAGCAGTTGTCTCAGCAGAGCATCCAATCACCCAATCACTGGCTGGAAGTGCATTAACACGTGAAACACTCCATCCCAGGAATTTGCCCAAAACTGATGAAAAATGCCTGCAGTGGGCTACGAAGTTGAGATATGCTAAACGATTTGCAATTCAAACGTATTGGCTCTTAACTTTTCTACCAGGATGTCTTCAATGTCCTCAGACATGTCATCTATTCTTCTCGTTATTGTACTGTCAGATAAAGGGACCTTTGATATTATTTTAGCTGCACTTTCGCCCAGCAGGCAAGATCAGGGTCTGCAATAGTGTGAGTTTTTTTCTGCTTTGCAATAAGTTCAGTAACTAAGTAACTAGCCTCCTGCGCTGCATCACACACCATCACACAGTTCGTCATAAGATCCTGTTGCCTTTGATTGTGATCGATCATCTGAAGAAGGACACGTCTTTGTCTTTCAAGTGAGGATGTTTTGTTTCTTGGCACCATGTTAGCATTAGCAGCATGTTAGCATTAGCACCAGGTTAGCATTAGCACCATGTTAGCATTAGCACCAGGTTAGCATTAACACCATGTTAGCATTAGCCAATTTCTCCCGGCAGATGACGCACTCGGGTTGTGGGAAAGTGCTATTACCTGACTGGGCAAAGCCAAAAGCAAGGTAGCTCTCATTATAATGCCTGTTGGCAGTTTTCGTTTTTTTTCCTGTTGCATCTAGTGCTGCCTGTTCTTTTGCGGGTAGAACTAGAAATTTCTCCATTTGCAGTGTCAACTTAAAATAGTCAGCTGTGCTAGCTATGCTATCATGTTGTAGTCGAGCTGCTAGGCAACAATGTAAATGTTGCAACAATGAGTGAAGTTGCATGACGGATATCAGCTTCACAAATCTTATTGGACCAAGGAGAAAGCTATAGATAATAAAAAATAACAATTAGTCTGGCATTAGAATCCGTTTTCATTTTAGAATAAATGTAATTACTGTAGGCCTTTTTAAAAACAGTTAATTTCACGAGCCTGTTTAAAAACGCATTCTATCTTCAAAATTCCAAAACAATAAAAATAGGAGAATTAACTTTGAGCAAACTTTGAGGAAAGTCGGAGGTATGGAACAATTTTAAACAAGTCGTGGGCAATGACCACATATGTGTTGGCTTTGTTGAGTGCATTAAGTGTGGCACGCTGCTCGCCTATGACAGCAAAAAAACGGGGACTTGAACAGACACATGAAGCAGGCTTGCCATGGCAGAAAGGATGATAGTCAGTCAGCCTTCCATGTCCTCTTTTGTTACTTCTCCAAGCATACCCCTGAGGGTGAGGCAAGCCCTCACAGAGAAATGCGTTGAGTTTTGCTGCTACGTACACACACATACACACACACACACACATACACGCACACACATACACATAAACACACATACACACACACACACACATACATACATACACACACACAGTACACACACACACACACACCCACACACACACACCTACACACACATACACACACACACACAAGTGGCTTACGTTTCTTCATTCAGATCCATTTGCAATCCATTCCATTCTGAATAAACAAACAACGCAGTTTACATGCTTCGTTCTTGTTGCATTATTCATTAAGAGTATTCTAAACAGATTTCTGTACTTCAAACAACTTGGAATTGTAGTTAACAAACCGCCAACGTATAACGGCCCACGTATTAAAAAATTGTCAGGTTTAAATTAGGCTCGGGCTCATAATTACAGACATGTCAGGCTTGATTTTTTTGGGCCCGATCTAAGCTCTAGCACACTCCCAAACACACACACACACACACCATAATAGAGGCTTCACTGTATCCATCTGGCGTCTGTCGGGAAGAAGAAGGTCTCAGTGTTGGACAGGAGGACACATGTGGACTCAAAGCAGTCCAGTGGACTAATCTGTCCAGTTATGCAACTTACAAAGCAGTCCAGTGGACTAATCTCTCCAGTTATGCAACTTACAAAGCAGTCCAGTGGACTAATCTGTCCAGTTATGCAACTTACAAAGCAGTCCAGTGGACTAATCTGACCAGTTATGCAACTTACAAAGCAGTCCAGTGGACTCAAATCTGTCCAGTTATGCAACTTACAAAGCAGTCCAGTGGACTAATCTGACCAGTTATGCAATTTACAAAGCAGTCCAGTGGACTAATCTGACCAGTTATGCAATTTATAAAGCAGTACAGTTGACTAATCTGTCCAGTTATGCAACTTACAAAGCAGTCCAGTGGACTAATCTGTCCAGTTATGCAATTTACAACAGTCCAGTGGACTAATCTGACCAGTTATGCAATTTACAAAGCAGTCCAGTGGACTAATCTGACCATTTGACCAGTTTGAGCATTGTGGGCCCTAATCTCATTTAAGATGGGTAAGAAGTGCAAAGTCTAAAGTCTACCTCAATCTAATTTAATAACTAGGCAAAACATATTTGCTAATCTAAAGATCCTAAATGCAGATATCGGGGGTCAGTTCAGTGCATCCACAGGTCACTCAACAGCTGTATTTCCTGCACGAGGCGTTTTGCTTGGCGTTGCACTTTGCGTGTGATACAGATTAGGGTCCAAAATGTTTTGTGAAAGAAGTGGCAGTAATATGATCCCACTGTAGCACACTGTGGCTCCACAGGGCAGAACACATATGTCCAGTCAATCAACTCACAAAGCCATCCAGATGACTGATTTTACCATCATATTGTCATGACACATTTAAAGTTCATTTCCTCAGAGTGCTCATTGCTGATATGTGAGGGATCTGCAAGCTGTGAAGTGGTTTGTTTTCGCCCTGATGGCGAAACAGCTCGGGGGGGGGGGGGGGTCAATTACAAGGCCGAGGTTTAGAACAGCTCAGGTAGATTTCAGGGGGCGGGGCATTTACTCAGGGGGAGGGGCATTTAGAACAGGGCGCATTTCAGCCTCTCAAGACGCTGCTCACGTGACGCCCCCCTCCCCCCTCCTATCTATCTCACTTATCATCATATGGCATTGCACACACACACACACACACACACCTACACACACACATACACATACCTACACACACACATACGCACACACACAC
>NC_055969.1:35926933-35936933 GCF_018492685.1 Alosa sapidissima
TTCCTCAGTTGGTCACATCAGCATGTCCATCTGGTGGCCCAACCAGCTACACCAGCAAAGACCAGCAAGAGCTGGAAGAAAACTAGTTTAAACAAATATTTTACAACCATAGCCAACACTTTGGTGAATATGTTGCCCAGTCAATCAGGGCTCTATGGGGAAAGTCATGAGCAGGATTTTTATCAAAAGAAGGGAGTCCAAGCAGATATGTTTTCCCCTGTAAAAGTAACAAATGAAAACATTCTAAGTAAGCTTAAAAATCTCAATCCTAGCAAAGCAACAGGTCTTGATAATATTCCCACAAGATTCATACGAGATGCTGTAGAAACTATTTCTCCTTGCATAACACATATTACCAACCTGTCCATAGAACTAAGTAAGTTTCCAATTGAGTTCAAAAGGGCGAGAGCAATTCCTTTATATAAAAAGGGAAGCAAAGTAGATCATGGAAACTATCGTCCCGTATCCATTTTATGTTGTCTTTCCAAAGTCATTGAAAGGGTTGTTCATGAGCAAATAGATATCTACTTATCATCACACAATCTTTTGTACGAATTCCAGTCAGGATTTAGAAAATCTCATTCTACAGACACTTGCTTACTTTACTTAACAGATTACATTAAAATATAAGTGGATGAAGGGAAATACTGTGGCATGGTTATGTTGGAGCGTTTGGCACTGTGAACCACTGTATTCTTTTAGTCAAACTTAGAGCCTTGGGTTTTAACTCTGCATCTCTACGTTTGGGGAATAGGGAACAAGTGGGAGATGTGAGTGGTACTATATCAACTCCCACTTACATGTGGGATGCCCCAGGGAAGCATCCTAGGTCTGCTGTACATAAACGACATGAAGTCAGCATGTGATTGCAATCTGTATCTTTACGCGGATGATTCAGCTCTTTTAGTGTCTCATCGCAATAAAGAGACACTAAAACAAGAAGGTAGAGAAATTACTTAGTTCAGAACTTCAGAAAGTCAGCATTTGGCTATCTGAAAACAAACTGTCTCTTCATCTTGGTAAAACTGAATCTATACTATTTGGATCAAATGATAAGCTAAGGAAGTCACCAGGATTCAGTGTGGTCAGTAACTTACTTAGGCTGCATACTTGATAATAAATTATCTGGGGAGTGCATGGCTCTAAAAGTTCTGTCTAAAGTAAATCAGAACATAACATTTCTAGCTAGAGTATCCACATTAATAGATAGACAAGCTCTCGAGATTCTTGCTGGGGCCCTAATACAATGCCACTTTGATTATGCCTGCACTTCATGGTACACAACCATTCCTAAGATTTTCAAACAGAAGCTGCAGACATCACAAAACAAATTAGTGAGGCTTATTCTTAAACTACACCCATACACACACCTCAACCCGGCTCATTTTAGTAGCCTTAAGTGGCTCAAAGTAGAGTAACATATATAAAAATGTGTATGGTACATAGAATAATTAAAAACAAAGTACCTACATATCTTTGTAATTATTTTTCTCGGGTAAATGCTGCTCACAGTTACTCAACAAGGGGTAGTACCACTGACTTTGTTCTATGTAGATTTAAAAGCTGCATGGGTAAGGGCTCTTTTCTGTATTCAGCAGCCATCATATGGAATGGGTTACCAGCAGCAGTAAAGTCAACAGACAATACTGATCATTTTAAGTCATCCCTAAAGAGCTGGCTGAGCAGTAGACAGTAGTATGGTTATTAGAGTTACATGCACTGTATGTACTGAGCAGTAAACAGTAGTATGGTTATTAGAGTTACATGCACTGTATGTACTGAGCAGTAAACAGTAGTATGGTTATTAGAGTTACATGCACTGTATGTACTGAGCAGTAAACAGTAGTATGGTTATTAGAGTTACATGCACTGTATGTACTGAGCAGTAGACAGTAGTATGGTTATTAGAGTTACATGCACTGTATGTACTGAGCAGTAAACAGTAGTATGGTTATTAGAGTTACATGCACTGTATGTACTGAGCAGTAGACAGTAGTATGGTTATTAGAGTTACATGCACTGTATGTACTGAGCAGTAGACAGTAGTATGGTTATTAGAGTTACATGCACTGTATGTACTGAGCAGTAGACAGTAGTATGGTTATTAGAGTTGCATGCACTGTATGTACTGCACTTCCTTCTCTGTTTTATGTTGTATGTCTGGGGATGCCTGGTCCTCTCTATGTTACCTTGTTTTATTTTTGTTTTATTCCTCCACACACCACCAACATAATTACATTCACTTTAAGACATATGCCTTCACCACATGCCTACACCTGCAAACACTGACACACACCACCAAATGCACACATCTTAAGGACCACAATGGAAATAAGCCCTGTGGCTTTATTGTGTTTATCCTTTTGACTGATAATTGTACAAAGTCATTTTATTTATTTATTTATTCATATAAGAATAACCTTCTTGTAACTTGACTTGTAACCGGAGGGTTGCCGGTTCGAGCCCCGACCAGTGGGCCGCGGCTGAAGTGCCCTTGAGCAAGTCACCTAACCCCTCACTGCTCCCCGAGCACCGCCATTGTAGCAGGCAGCTCACTGCGCCGGGATTAGTGTGTATTTCACCTCACTCTGTTTCACTAATTCACCGATTGGGTTAAATGCAGAGACCAAATTTCCCTCACAGGATCAAAAAAGAATATATACTTATACCTACTTAGAATCATCCTTTGTACAAAATTCATCATGTCAATAAAGATTTTCAATCAAACCAGCTAATGCCAGCTAAAACCAGCCACCAGCATAAGCTGGTCTCTAGCTGTTTTTTTCAGCAGGGTAGCTTATTAAAATATACTGCTCAAAAAAATTCAGGGAACACTTAGAGTTTTCCACAATTGTTAAAACACATTTTTTGAAATCGTCCACCCTTTTCTCCATTCTCAAACTACTTTCTCAGAATGTCTGACAGTTCTTGCAAAATAAAACACTCGCTTCAAAAGTTTTTACTTGTGAACCAAACAGTGTCGGAGTACAAATCCAGTGTATGATTATTTTTTTTTTAGCAGTATATTAGGATGTCTCTCTCATTTAAACTGACACACACATACACACACAAACATGCATGTGCACACACACACACACACACACACAGGGACACAGAGACAGACACACACACACACACACACTTATCCACACAGACACACACACACACACACACTCATCCACACACACACACACACACGCACACACACACACACACACACACACACTCGCCAGTGCATACAGTATACAGTGTGAGAGGGAAACTTGTTGGTTGTGGTAAAGCAGAGCGAGCTGGACGACGTCAGCGTCCACCATCCCACAGTTCCAGCACACACACACACACACACACACACACACACACCATCCCACAGTTCCAGCACACACACACACACACACACACACACACACACACGCACACACACACACCATCCCACAGTTCCAGCACACACACACACACACACACACACACACACACACACACACACACACACACCATCACACAGTTCCAGCACACACACACACACACACACACACACACACACACACACACACACACACACACACCATCCCACAGTTCCAGCACACACACACACACACACACACACACACACCATCTCACAGTTCCAGCACGCGCACACACACACACACACACACCATCTCACAGTTCCAGCACGCACACACACACACACACCATCTCACAGTTCCAGCACGCACACACACACACACACACACACACCATCTCACAGTTCCAGCACACACACACACACACACACACTCACACACACTCACCCATACACACACACACCATCTCACAGTTCCAGCACGCACACACACACACACCACCTCACAGTTCCAGCACACACACACAGACACACTCACACAGACTCACCCATACACACACACACCATCTCACAGTTCCAGCACGCACGCGCACACACACACACACACACACACACACACACACAAACACACAGACTCACCCATACACACACACACCATCTCACAGTTCCAGCATGCACACACACACACACACACACACAGACTCACCCATACACACACACACACACACACACACACAGACTCACCCATACACACACACACACACACAGACTCACCCATTTACACACACGCTATCTCACAGCACGCCTATCAATATCATATCAATACTGGAGCCATTACTCTGATGGAGTGGGCCACTTCCATCAATCCTCTGCGCTGACCGCCCCCATGCGCTTGGGATCCCACCAGAGGAGCTCGGCCCTTCCCAGCACCCGGGCATCAGCTCCGCAGGCTGCCGTCCAGCCCCATGCTGGCCAGTGCTAATCAGATTAGCCACCATGAGCATTAGCCTCACCATTTACTAGCAGCTCCGGTGGTGGGGGGGCTGTGGTGGAGGGCAGGTCCCTTGGGATGCAGGTTCGTCTGAACCCAATAGTTGGTCCAGTAATAGTTGTGCGGTCAGCGTAGGTTGGCCCTTAGTATGGCGTGGATGTGTGTGTGTGTGTGTGTGTGTGGGGGGGGGATGGCGGGGGGGCGGGACACGCCAAGCCTCCTTGATCAATGTGATGGTTCAATAAAGGGCTTTTGATCATCAGATGTCCTTGGCCTCTGGCCAAACCACAGGCCATATGAAGGATCGCTGGCCATCTTCTCAGTGCCAGGAAGCGCAGAGCGCCAGCTTTGTTCATATTACATTAGTGGCTTTGTTCACATATATTAAAAAATCACAAAGGATGAAAACACAGCAAAACCTAAAATCTTATTTCTGTTGTGGTCCTCATGTTTTACACGTAATATGTTGTTCAGTATGACAGCTGACACAACATTAACTTTCACTTTTGGAACTGAGGAAGCTGATATGTAAGCATGGGAGCAGGTTTTTCTTTTGGTCCGCGGTTCAATGATACCATTCGATTGTGCTGCAAATTACCTGCGGACCAGCAATAGTAACACTACCCCAAGCTAAGTCCCCTATCGCTAAGCTTAGTGTGTTGTAGTGATGGCCCGATACTGGCATCGGGGATCGGGCCGATACTGGGCCTATGTACTCATGCTCGTACTCATAAAAATTCCCCGATACCACCCACCGATACTTAGTTTCCCCTAAATTATTGTAGCCTCTACACTTTGATGAAGCCTACTCACGACGCGTAGCAGCTATTTCAGTCTTGCACTTGAAGAACATACAACAAGCTAGTTTCATGTATCTGCGTTGAATGCAGCTAATACCCTTGCACGTATGGTTTTCTGTTTTAACTATAGCTCACTTAAACTATGCGTGAGTGTAGCCTAGTTGTTGTTGTGCGTCACTGGTTTAGTGTAGCCAACAATCTCTGGTGTAGCTCTGTACTAGCTAGTTGGGAATAAGTAGCTAGCCTAGCATACAAAACAAACTCTGTGGGATTTGTTTGTGATTTGTTTGCATAGTGTTTTGTTATCACACAGTTCTGTCATTTATACTGAGAAATGTTACCTTCCCTTCCTGTATTTCAGTCCAGATCATCACGTTTGTCAGATCATTTATCCTCCAAGACCAAAGTCAGCACCCAATTCACTTTTACTGTATGCGAAGTAATGAGCAACAGGCAGATGCAAGACATGTGCGAAAAATCACCACTTTATTCAATGGCCAATAGTTTAGACAATGCAGACAAGTCTTGTTCACTAACGGCTTCCACACACAGTTGCGTTCCGTCAACGCATGCCAGTGGGTGTTCCCGGCGGTAGCTATGCAAATGACTTAAGGTATAACCGTAATTTAATCGGCTGGTGCCGTCTGTTCACTTGTTCATAATTTGATTGGCTGGTGCCGTCCGTCAGTCCAGCAAAAGTTGAACTTCTCAATGCAAGCGACGGGAGCAACGAGACGCAACGGACCCACAATTCAGTTCGGCAACGGATGACGTAAACCCATATGAAGTGAACGAGATATGTCTCCAGCAATGCACTGCACGCAGCTGTGTGTGGGAGCCTTAACTCTGTTTTGGCAGCAATCAGTAGACAGCAGAAGCATCTTCTCTCTTTCCCTCTTTCGCTAGATCACATTTATCTTGATTTTCCCCTGGGGATCAATAAAGTATCTATCTATCTATCTATCTATCTATCTATCTATCTATCTATCTATCTAGGTGGCCGCTTGCTCTAAATTCTTAAAGGAGCCACACCAATTTTACAAAGGTCTCAAGAACTAACAGTAGGGTCACATGGGATCATGTTTTGTTGCCCTGTCAGATTTTACTGAGACAGTGCAAAATAATCTAGTTAAGATATGGACACAGTGCCAGTGTGGAGGCTTGTTTTAGACAGAATTCTTTTTTGTTTGTTTTTTTTTTTTTTAGTTTGAAATAGCCTGCTATTATATATTTTATTTGATACTCATTATTATTTTGTTTAGGTCTATTGTAACAATCAGAGTAGAGAAGAAAATGTATTGCAATTTTATGCTACTTATTTTGTGGTAGAAATATTGGTATCGGTACTCGGTATCGGCAAGTACACAAATGTAAATACTCATACTCATCGGTTTTATAAAAAAAATGGTATCGGGACATCCCTAGTGTGCTGCATGCCAGCCTGATGACAAAGAAGATTGAGCTAAAGCAGAGAAAATAGCCCTGTATTCAGAACACTTACTGAATAACCATCATATTGCTATTCACACACACACACACACACACACACACATACACCCACACGTGAATAACATACAGTACAGTATATGTAACTATATAGTGGCTATTCACGAGTGAACTATGAACAGGAAACAGGAATATTATATAGTGAACTATGAACAGGAATATCATATAGTGAACTATAAAAAGGGATATCATATAGTGAACTATGAATAATAATAATTTCAAAATTATCAAAATTAAAAAAAAGAATTTTAACATTTTAGAAACACATACAATTTAGTGACCCCAATTCAATACATTATAAAGCCTTAAAAAGCTCTGAATTAAATATAGAGAAAAGTCCCCTAAATCAATTCATCTTAAAGCACAGTAATCTAACTCCAATTAATTTGACAATGTCCAAAACTAAAAAAGATTCAATTCAATTAGCAAATAAAATCCATCCAAATTGTATCATAGAAAAAGAAAAGGAAAAATATAATCATATTGGACAGAAATCACAAAAACCCACATAAACTTGAATGTTATCTTGCAATTAAGCACAAATATGAATTGGCCCCATATCTAAAAACGCTCAAAGACAAAAAATTGTCCAGAACATTGATTATGTACAGACTCAGCGAGCACAATCTGAACACTGAAACAGGTAGAAGGAAACAGACCTGGTTACCAAGAGAGGCCAGGCTGTGCCACCACTGCCAGAAAAGTGAAATAGAAACAGAGCTACACTTCCTAACAGAATGTACATTTTACACAGACCTCAAAGAAACCTTCCTTACAAAAGCAAGTACCATACGCCCTGAAATTTTAGATAAAAATAATGAGGGTAAGCTAAAATATATCCTGGGCGAAATTCCATAAATTGCACTGGCAGCTGGAAAATATGTACTAGCCTGTCACGAAAGATGAAATGCAACCGTAAGCCAGTGATTCCACCCCTACTGTTGTTTATCTCCCCCTCCCCACCAATTTCACTATTTATTGACCTACTTTTTCTTCTCTCTATTATTTACATTATCATCTTATTGTTTTTTATTAGTGTAACTATTATTAATATCTCCTAGTTTGATTATTCCATGTTTTTGCTTTTTTTTGTTTTGTTCTTAATGCTTTGGCACTATTGTAACCTGAACAGTCATGCCAATAAAGCCCAATGAATTGAATTGAATTGAATAATGCTATGAATAGGAATATCATATAGTTACTATGTAGCAAATGACCGGATGTTCCACAACATTTCATGCTCACATTTTGCAACATGGACAACATTTTGCATATTGGTGACATGGACAACATTTTGCTTATTGGTGAGTCGGGGGTATTTCACATATTGGTGAGTCGGGGGTATTTTACATAGTGGTGAGTCGGGAGTATTTCACATATTGGTGAGTCGGGGGTATTTTACATAGTGGTGAGTTGGGAGTATTTTACATAATGGTGAGTCGGGGGTATTTTGCATATTGGTGAGTCGGGGGTATTTTGCATATTGGTGAGTCGGGGGGATTTGACATTTTGGTGAGTCGGGGGGATTTGACTGCTTGCTTATGAGCATCGGCTCTTTGGCCTTGGCTGTCGTCCCCCTTGGCTATGTGAATGGAACCAGAACCAGCTCCTGTCCAGCTCCTGTCCAGCTCCAGCTCATCTGTCCTCACTGCTCTTCTCCTCCCTTCTCCAGCTCCTCTCCTATCATCTCCTCTCATCTCCTATCATCTCCTCTCCTCTCATCTCCTCTCCTCTCCTCTCCTATCATCTCCTATCATCTCCTCTCCTCTCCTCTCCACTCCTCTTCTCTCCTCCTCCCCTCTCCTCTCCTCTACTCTCCTCTCTCCTCCTCTCCTCTCCTCTCCTCTCTCCTCTCCTTTCCTCTCCTCTCCTCTCCTCTCCTCTCCTCCTCTTCTCTCCTCCTCTCCTCTCCACTCCTCCTCTTCTCTCCTCTCCTCTCCACTCCTCCTCTCCTCTCCTCCACTCCTCTCCTCCTCTTCTCTCCTCCTCTTCTCTCCTCCTCTCCTCTCCTCCTCTTCTCTCCTCCTCTCCTCTCCACTCCTCCTCTTCTCTCCTCTCCTCTCCACTCCTCCTCTCCTCTCCTCCACTCCTCTCCTCCTCTTCTCTCCTCCTCTTCTCTCCTCTTCTCCTCTTCTCTCCTCTCCACTCCTCTCCTCCTCTCCTCTCCTCTCCTCTCCTCTCCTCTCCTCCTCTCTTCCACTCCTCTCATCCTCTCTTCCACTCCTTTCCTCCTCTCCTCTCCTCCTCTCTTCCACTCCTCTCTGATGGCAACTCATGTTATGAAGCCATTGCTCTTATTTGCAGGCAATTACTCTGGCCTCCCTCCACCCCCCCCCCCCCCCCCCACACACACACACATACACACACACACACACACTTATGCACCACATACAAGTACCACACACACACACACACACACACACACACACACACACACACACACTTATGCACCACATACAAGTACCACACACACACACACACTTATGCACCACACACACACACACACACATACACACACACACACACACACACTCACACAAACACACTTATGCACCACATACAAGTACCACACACACACACACACACACTAATGCACCACATACAAGTACCACACACACACACACACTTATGCACCACACACACACACACACACTT
The DNA here is from genome assembly GCF_018492685.1 of Alosa sapidissima. Lineage (NCBI taxonomy): Eukaryota > Metazoa > Chordata > Actinopteri > Clupeiformes > Clupeidae > Alosa > Alosa sapidissima. Next base: position 35,936,226 of record NC_055969.1, read on the forward strand.
ATGCACCACATACAAGTACCACACACACACACACTTATGCACCACACACACACACTTATGCACCACACAAAATACACCACTACTGCCACCCCAAAAGACCACCCGAGATCGCTGCATTGTGTCACTCTGTATGAAAGGGCACTAGCGTTGAAGGACACTGGCATTGTGTGGACGGTGCTGAGAACATGGAGGTGGACACACACGGGTGGCACTGCCAGGCTAGCTGCCCTCTGAGGGTCAGGGTTGTGTTTGTGTCGTCCCACCCCCACTGCCAGGAAGCACATTTGGAAGACCATAAATGACGCCATAAGTTTGGACTAGGTGGGCTTAAGGGAAGATGCAGCTTGTTTTATGATTTCGAGAAGGTGGCCACGAGGAGAAGAGGGAAGTGTTGTGGGAGGCATCTATTATTTACGGCTCTCAATTGGCAGCGTTTGGTTTAGTGAGAGTCATTTACGGCCCGGCTCTATTGGTGGGGCCTTTTAAAAGGCAACAAGTGGCCAAATGTAATGGAATGACCTGGCGCCATTTCATCCACAAGTGAAAAATGAATAAATAAATAAATAAATACAAATAAAATGAAATCAAATTAAATAAAAGTACATTCCCTGGACTCTTTTATCAGTGACCAGTCCATGAGCGGAAAATACAGACTTGAACAGTCATGTGGAGGCCAATGTAATTCTCTGCCTCCGATAATTGCCCTAG
>NC_055969.1:35941933-35951933 GCF_018492685.1 Alosa sapidissima
TCATTAATAATAAGGACTCGTACCTCCAAGCAGCATCCCACACCAGAGTCTGTAGGAGAGATGTGGTTTATTTCCCCCTTATTGCCCTGAGCAAAGACAGAGGCTGAGACGCTCACCTCAGTTTGTAATGGGTCTCATTTGGCCTTTAAAACCAGAGCAGCACATTGGGTCATTTCCTCATAGTTGAGACTGTCACATCCCCAACCTGCTGAAAATGGACAGTGCTTTCGAATCAGTAGAAAACGGCTCAGTCTAGCTCAAATTGATGGTGCTTCTGAATCAGTAGTAGGCCTATACATGTACGGCTTGGTTCAGCTCATATTGACAGTGCTTTTGAAACACTACTATACGGCTCAGTCCAGCTCAAATGGACAGTGCTTTTGAAACAGTACTATAGGGCTCGGTCCTGCTCAAATGGAGAGTGATTTTAAATCAGTACTATACGGCTCGGTCCAGCTCAAATGGACAGTGCTTTCGCATCAGTAGAATACAGCTCGGTCCAACTCAACTTTTATATGCAGTACCAGTTAGAGTGGCACAGGAACGTGGTTTTGGAGAGACGTTTAGTTAGAGTGGCACAGGAACGTGGTTTTGGAGAGACGTTTAGTTAGAGTGGCACAGGAACCAGGTTTTGGAGAGACGTGTCCAGCTCTTTGTACCTCCCTATACCCTATTGGCTGATATGTACAGACCTTTTGTTGCAAGGCGGCATGCCTCTCTGTACAGACGTTGCGAGGCGGCATGCCTCTCTGCTGGTAATTGAGATGTCAGTTTGTGAACTTGAGTTAAAAGCCATTTTATTGGAGTTTCCTTTCAAACTTCTTGTTTGAAATTTTTGCCAGAAGAGAAATCAAAGGCCACAGCTGCTTGACTCATAATATGCTTACATGACAGAAAATTAATATGCTTTTTTGTAGCCGGAAGGCTTCTTTCTGAAGAGTTTGCCCACGGAGGGTTGAAAGGTGATATATGTACATGTAACATTTCATACGTATGTCAGGATTCTTCTTTTGAGAGAATCAACCAAAAGGTCTATTTATCTCAAAGGCCAAAAATGTATTCTAATTCATTATTTTTGCAAATACTTTTATTTCAGAGAATTTTGTTTCATGCCATGGATTGTGATAGTAAATTATAATTCTGTACATAAAACAAATGTAAATATCATATGTGATTAGGTGGCTCTGGTGGTCCTTTTTGGCAAACTTCTAAAATAATAAATATGTATATAAAATACTAAAGTGCTCTTTACTCTCTCGACCACACTTCAACAACAGCAACAACATTTTGCATTTGTATATTGCTTCTGTAAACACCCAACGTGCTTCTCAGTGAATAAGGTTTGCTTGGTGCTTCATATTCCCTGCAGGTGTTGGCATTTGTGTACTACTACCATCTGTCCTTATCTTGGAGACAGGTAACCAGATCATGATTCTCAGAAATGCCTAAGTGGAACTCTGTCTCATACAACTAGCATGCCTGTCATAAAAATGGTGTCATTCCAAAGCTCATCTAAAACAGTCACTTTATAAGAGTGTCATTAAGAGGAATCGTTGAGTCATTAAGAGGAATCGTTGACTGATAAGTTGAGCTGGAGCAGCTTCTGCTGCAGCACCCTGAGGTGCATCTTGCCACTGATAGATAACACTACACAATCATTGCACAGTAATCGTAATGATGACTACTGATAAGAAAAATAGTATATGCTATCATTTTGTCATGTTTTCTGGATTTAGCTGTTTACCCGAGTACAATGTAATGCTAGGGTGTAAACAGACTCAGTACTTAGTGCTTGTGGCCAAAGAAATACACTCCGAGTCTGTGTGGTTATGCTTGTGGCCAAAGAAGTACACTCCGAGTCTGTGTGGTTATGTTCACTTAACCAGTGTTTTATTGATGCACCATACATGACAAGAAAATGGACATAGTTACTCGGTTTAGTTAAGCACCTTTCTCCTCCACTGTTACTGAACCTACCAACAAACAGGGATGGCTGGCCGATGGTTTAAACTGGTGCAGAGCACTTAAACCATCCAATCTGGAGCGGTGAAAATGTAACAAGCAAACAACAACTGCATAACAAAAAATATGAATTAATAATTATATCAATATTATAATGAACAATAATAGTAATAATTAGAATTAATAATTATATCAATATTATAATGAACAATAATAGTAATAATTAGAAGTCTAACAAAGAAGTGTGGTATGTGCCCAAAAAAGTGCATTTTGCCTAAAATATGAAGAGGAGGTGTGATGGCACTCCACCTGAACCCCGGTCATAAGCCTGGTGCTATCATGCCATAAACTTGGTTTACCAATGTCTTAAGCCTGGTGCTATCATGCCATAAACTAGGTTTACCAATGTCTTAAGCCTGGTGCTATCATGTCATAAACTTTGTTTAACAATGTCTTAAGCCTGGTGCTATCATGTCATAAACTTGGCCAATGTCAAATGACTGTTGGCAACTGTCCTAAAAAAGTGCTTGGAATATTAGGCGCTGCGATGGCGTATAAGTATCCTGTCATGACAGCTGTTACGGTGATATTCAGCTATAGCAACATGACGGCATCATGACAGCTGTTACGGTGATGATCAGCTATAGCAACATGACTGCATCATGACAGCTGTTACGGTGATGATTCAGCTATAGCAACATGATGGCATCATGACGGCTGTTACGGTGATGATTCAGCTATAGCAACATGACTGCATCATGACAGCTGTTACGGTGATGATCAGCTATAGCAACATGACTGCATCATGGCGTTGGACACAGACTGTCATGCAGGTGCACATGTTAATCATATGACCGAGGGGTGAAGTGCAGTATGACCAGAGATGTCCACCAGTCTGGATCAGTGATGTTGGATACGGAATGTACAGTGTTCTAGAATGGATGTGATGTCAGAGAGACAGTGCTTGTGGGTGGGGAGGAGGGGGGGGCATCTTGATTACTATCTTTCTGCCTTTCAGTGCATTTTTCAAATTGGAAATATGAGAGATCACATGAAAATAAAACGCTCCAAAATGACACTGACATACCATGACATTTTTTTTTTTTTTTTTATCATTTTGTTCTATAGCAAAGATTTCATATTGACAATATTACTTCAACAACATGTATTTCAGCTCACAAAAAAGGTATTTTATGATCATCCATCTTGACATAGGCACAAATAAACAATATGGTATTTTCAGACCACTGACAGTGCTTGCATAAACATTTACCAACATTAAATGACCGTTGATGACAAGTGTGTTGACAAGGCTTTATGCACGCGTTAGAGGGACATAACGCGTTATGGGGACATAACACGTTATAGGGACATAACGCGTTATAGGGACATAACACGTTAGAGGGACGTAATGCACAAACTGTTGGCCAACATCATCTATATTGTCTCCATTAGCAATGCTAATCTATCTCAAACCCAAAAAGTTATGATTTGCAAGTACAATCATCATATAATATCAGTATTTACATCTTAAAATATATCTGCGGAACAACTGGGTATGTTGTATTAAAATAAAATCATTAGATATCCTTGTGGTACATACTCTAGATACATGGGGCCGTTTGACCTCAGCTACACTCTGCATCCATGCATGCCAACCAATCCCAAGGACCTTACAAAGCCTGCCCACTCCACCCAATGAGTGACCTCTCTGGTCTCCCAAGGCAACACAGAGTCCCAGGTCACCTGGTCATCAACTAAAAGCACTTTGAAAAAACTCCAGCCTTCCTAAGTGTTCCATTCCATGTGAGTACTGACGGAACTAAGAACTTCAGTGTTTAAGTTCTCGCCAGAACAGCAGCAGCACCCTTGTGTGCCCCCATGATATGTGTTCTCCTGTGGTGGGCAGGGCCAAACGTCTGTGTGTGTGTGTGTGTGTGTGCATGTGTGTGTGTGCGCGTTTGTGTGTGTGTGTGTGTGCATGTGTGTGTGTGCGCGTGTTTGTGTGTGAGCGGGGAGGTCCCTCAGGAGCAGCTCTCCCCTCCTCCTTCAGGAGAAAGTCTGAGTCACCTCCCTGCGGCCCCCGGGAGGGCATCGGGCCAGTGTGGGGGGGTTGGGGCCCGGCTCCCAGTGTACACATTTTCACACCTGGGCAAACACAGCTCAGTGCCAGGAACACCAGCACTCTCCTCTTTGCCCACCTGCTCCTGGAGGGTCAGTACGCCCCCCTGCCTTCCCGCCAACCCTCCTGGGCAGCAGTGAGCTCTGGGCGGACAGTCGGGCCGAAGCCGGAGCGGAACCCCCCCGGATCAAAGAACCGCTGCGTTCTGGAACTGAGGGCTCTGCGGGTCCCCTGCGCTGCACCTGCGGCTGAGGTCGGTGCTGGACGAACACAGTACAGTTCTGTGGGAGCTGTCCACCTCCAGTCCAACACCCCCCCCCCCCCCCCCTCGGCTTTGAGGCTCTCACACAGGGTGGGTGTCTGGAAAAAAAGCAGTGAGCAGTTTGCTGACAGAGTGTGTGTATGCTCCAGTCAGCCAGTAGCACTCAGAAGTGTGTGTGTGTGAATGAGACGATCGCCATGGAGATGGAAGGAGTCCACAGAAACCCACTGTCCGCATCAATGAACTCCTTCTACTCGAGCGCTCTGTGCAGGACGGTTGTCCAGGGGAGGTGGAGACCCGGGCCAGGTATGGAATTTAAAGACTGGACTTCAAAAAAGGAACTCCCAATGAACATGGTCATATATATTTTTCATATCTATGTATATGTATAAGGACAATGTAAAAATAACTTATGTTAACGTTAAAAATATAACTTAAAAAGCATAATACTCTTAATAAATAGTTCTACTATGTACACCATTATATTGCAGAGTGTCTGGAAAAATATTAAAAGATGCTGGAAAACATTAAAATATGAGGAGTTGAGTGAGAAGAGAAAAAAAACATCATGAAAAAATGGGGAAAAAATGCAGGTGGGACTCCAACAGAATCCTCTGCATATGATGTCACTTCCTCTATGATGTCACTTCCTCTGTTGCTCCATTCCACTGCTCCACTCTGACCTCTTCACGCTGCCGCAGCAACGGCAGTGGGCCAGACCCAGGCCAGACCCGGTCCGAATCACTCCAGCTTCCACTCCAGGAGAAGCAGCAAACATGGTGGCCCTGAGGCGTGGCGGCGGCCATTCTGCTGGGGAGTTCGGACTTCCTGTGTGAGTCCTGCTGGTGACCGCTCCCATGGTGACCGCTCCTAGTCAGTATTCCGCTCACATATGGCTTTTGGAGTGGGACTCCCATCATTTGCTCAAATGACAAAAGCGGGAAAAAAATGTCTGTGAAAAACTGTTTACGTCCAAAATAGCAAATATGAAAAACACCAATAATGTCCATGATCGTTTGCGTCCAAAAGAGCAAATATGAACCATACCGATAATGTCCATGATCGTTTACGTCCAAAAGAGCAAATATGAACCATACCGATAATGTCATGATCGTTTACGTCCAAAAGAGCAAATATGAACCATACCGATAATGTCCATGATCGTTTTCCTGTTGTTGTTTTTTCTCTTCTCTTACATTTTGGTGTTTCACTGTTTCAGATGAAAATTGGAAGGGTACATCTAACAGTTGAGTGTGTTTATGATGTAATGCAACGCGTTAAGTGTGTTTATGATGTGATGCCTTAAGTGTGTTTATAATGTGATGCGTTAAGTGTGTTTATAAGATGATGCGATGCGTTGGTTGGATTGCAGGTGTTTTCTGTGTACTAAAGATGGATGTGCCACTGGCCCCGGAGTTGCCCCGGAGTTGCCCCTATTGCCCCTATTTCTCCCCGTGGCCTTGGTGCTGTGGTTGGCTTTGAGTAGCGGCTCCTATTTGCTCCTCTCTCTAGACCACAGCTCACTAGAGAAGCTCACATTTCTGAATACAAGTACTTTTTTTTCTTCTTTTTTTGTTTCCTCTACAGTAATATCAACATAATACATTTCTCATGTTTTCCAGGTACTACATAGCATAGAAAATCTTTATACAAATCTCAGAGTTCTGTCTTGGTGTCGGGAGTCTATTCTGTCCCGCACACACACACATAGGCCTCGCATTTCCTTGACGTTCATCTCCATCGTTTGTGAGCCTCTCTAGCAGTCAGTCCTTCATTTCAAAATCCATTCATCAAGGTCATTGCCTAAAGAGGAGTATCAGTTGACTGCAAATGCCATTTCAACAAAAAACTAAAAAAGAACATGCGTGTACTCATGATACAGGGGAAAACACATCAACAAAAAATAAAATAAAATAAAATAATATATAATAATATATGATATAATATTTCAGGATGTTAAAGTATAACTTATTTTATATGTTTCCATAAACCGTAAAGAAAGTACCAGATTATCATAACCAAAACAGGCAGCCAGAATAAGTGTGTGTGTGTGTGTGTGTGTGTGTATCACATCGGACACACACAGACACACAAGTCTGCCTTGATCTCTTTTAAAACTAGTGGGAATACATGACACAAGCACCTGTCCCAGGAGCCTTGTAGTAATACCATAGCAACAGAAAAACATCTGATACCATAGCAACAGAAACACATCTTACACTCACTTAGACATAATCACTTGTAGTAATACCATAGCAACAGAAAAACATCTTACACTCACTTAGACATAATCACTTGTCTGATACCATGGCAACAGAAACACATCTTACACTCATTTTGACATAATCACTTGTCTGACAATAGCAGCTTTACTAAAAGTTTTTACTTTAAACTTTTAACTTTTTTCCTTAAATGGCTATTTGAAAGTGCAGTAACTGAGGTCATTAGTACAAATACTGATTAGCGGTGCATATGAGATACATTAAAAATATCAAATGAAATATACATGAGAGGTAACACACACACAAACACTGCAAACACACAGACACAAGACATCTCAAGCACACTAAAATAAGGAAATACCCCCTCTGGACCTAAATGCAGTCAGAAAATAAAGCTGGATCTTGTTTTATATTTACTAAGTGTTTTTCATCTCTCTACTTTTGCCTCTTAACATCCTTCCTCTTTACTCAGATAGTGCCACAACAATGACTTCTAACCAATGAGGGTGCAGTGACGAGTCACCTACGGAATCATCTGGAGCAGCCTAGACAGGCTCGCTTGCTCTCTAGGCTTCCATGATGGGTGGGGTGGTGGATGGAGAGGGGGAGGCACACAAGCGACCAATCAGCTCCTCCGTTTCCGGAAGAGGATGACACAGAGAAAAGGTGTGCTAGCCGGAGCGGAGATGCCACTAGGACCCTGGGGAGCCCCCCACCCCCCCTGGGGGTGGGGAGTCCCCCCCCCCAAACTACAGCCTCGATAAGAGGTGTGCAAGGCTCATGGTTCATAGGCAAACTAAGAGGTTGCTCACACACACACACACACGCAGAGAGGGTGTGTAAGCCTGTAGCAAGGACCTGTGCGTCTGTGCACCATCAGATAGCAGCCTATAGGCAGTTCAGTACTATTCCTGTACTAACTGTACATCCCCCATTCACTGCCCCCCCCCCCCCCCAGATAGCAGCCTATAGGCAGTTCAGCCCCCCCCCCCCCCCCACGCCTCTCTACCATTTGATTTATGAGGTCAGTTAGGGACAGCACAGGTCCCAGGCACGCTGACGTCATGACGTCACTATCTCTCCCGGATGCCTCCGAGGCCCAGCAGCCAAGCAGCCAAGCAGCCGAGGCCGACTCAGAAGACGGGGGAAGGTGGAAGAGAAATAACACACCACAAACACCCCCCCCCACACACACACACACACCACACACACACACACCACACACACCACAAACACCCCACACACACACACACACACACACACACACACACACACACACACCACAAACACCCCCCCCCACACACACACCACACACACACACACACACACACACACACACACCACAAACACCCCACACAAACACCACACACACACATGGCCTCTAGTCCTGCTCTCACAGGTGGCCAGACAGACGCGGTCAAGTTAAGGCATCCGCCAGCACCTGTGGCCAAACAAAGTACCTAACCGCGTCCTCCGTGGGATACACACACACTGATAGAGGTTTCTCTGAACCCGCCTGACCTCTGCAGGGTGTTTGTTTGTGTCTGTGTGTGTGTCACAAAGGACAGGAAAGTTAAAGGTGCCCTGCCACACGTATTTCATTACTTTGTGCTAATGTCTGAACTTCTACCATCGACTCTGTAACGTTTTTTGTGGAAAACATGCCTTGGTTACCTTGTTTCATGCCATTCTAGCGTGGTATTGAAAGCCTGCAGAAAGACTCAGCTCGATTTGGGCCAGTTCTCATTAATATTAAATGAGCTAAGCTGCTTGACTCTGATTGGCTAACAGCTAGTAGGTTTCGTCCATAACATGACAGCCGTTATCAACTAATTTTAGCTTCATGGCATGAACTTAGCTTGGCTAGCGAGTGCTAGCATTGTCCAAATGTGCACAAATAAAACCTGCTAGGCTAGCGAGTGCATTAAACCTGTATAACATAACACTTCTTTGAGTTGACAATAACGTTTTACTTACGGACTGGGCACTGGTCGTAGACTGCCACAATGGTAGCTGTTATCAACTAATTTTAGCTTCATGGCATGAACTTAGCTTGGCTAGCGAGTGCTAGCATTGCCCAAATGGGAATTAAACCTGCTATAGGCTGATGAGCTCAATCAATTCCCCGTCAAACTGATATGGGGAGTTAGATGTGTTGTCTGTATGGGGAGTTCGATGCGTTGTGTCTCTCTCCACTGCCTCTAACCAGGTTTGCAGTGTGATTCTGGAGTTTGAGCTAACTCAGCTAACTCACAGAATGAGATCAGAAATGATCTAAGATCAAATGATGGATGGTTTCTACGCAACCCTTTTATAAATGAGGCCCCAGAACTTGGATCCAGAACAGGCCGACTCACTAGTGATGCTTATTATTAGATTATTATTAGAATTATACAAATCTGTCATGATCCAGTAAACATCCTCTTGTATATCTATACCAGGGTTATGCACAATTCGAATTGCAATTCTGCTTCCTGTTTGCTACCTCAATTGAAATGCAAGTGAAATTCAAGAATTGAATTGGAATTTAAGAGCCAGTTTCAATTCAATTCTGGAATTTTGCACAAGCCTGATCTATACTGAACAGGGTTATGCATTTAAATGTCCATTATTTACTATGATTTGTATTTTTACTTTTTCATAGATTTTCCATTTTTTATTTGGACCCATATGACGACAATGTCTATGTAAATGTTGCTGTCTTTCAGCCAGTGGCAAATAAAAAGTTAGTCCCAAAAATCTGGCCTGTCTTTCCCTCGTCTGTTTCTTTCACTGGTCTGTTTGTTCCTACTCTTACTCTCGAATGACCTCAGATGACCTGGATGACTCCAGCCATGTGTGTGTGTGTGTAGGGGGGGGGGGGGGGGGAGGGGTGGGAGGAGGCTGTGACGGTTTCTTCACTTTTTGAAACTCTCTCTTTGGATCTTCGTCGTTTATGGGCATCATTCTCTTTCCGTTCCCTGCATGTGCCCACCGACCTCACCCACTTCCTGTCCGACCTCACCCACTTCCTGCCCGAGCCACCGCTGCCCAGGCCACAACCTGTGCCACACCTGCCAGATGCCACATCTGTGTGCCCAACCTCCACCGCCTCTCTGGCCTCGGGTACACTCCCTGTGAGCACAGACAGGGGGCGCTAGTCTAATCCACCCTACACACACACACACACACACACAGACACACACACACACACACACACACACACGTCCGCATAAACACACCTCACAGTACACACGCAAAAGAGAGGAACATAAAGCCTTTTCTGTTGAGTAGTTTGGCAATTTCCTACTTTTTCATGAAACCAACAATGTCAATATTTGCACACCAACATTTGTCATACTGTCATTTTCCCATGAAAAAAAAAAAAAAAAAAAACATTTTCCATGGTCTGTCTTTGTCTTTGTGTGTCGTCCTCTTGCCTTCCCGTGAGAG